>NW_013669303.1:80317-89805 GCF_000517525.1 Limulus polyphemus
GTGTGATTGCAGGGGCCAACATGTTGGAATTGATATTGATGCTCTGAAGATGCGTGTTGAATCTAACCCAAGGCAACACACTTGTGAAATGGCCCTGAAATTACATGTCTCTCACAAAACAATACGTAAACATCAAAGGAATATGAGAAAACTCCATAAAGAAGGAGCTTGGGTGCCTCACAAACTCTCCAATGACCATTGTTTCCAATGTGTGAATGTTGCCTCATCTCTTCTGGCACGTAAACCATTTTTGAAGAGAATTGTCACAGGTGATAAAAAATGGATTCTCTAAGCGAATATTAAACGCTAAAAACAATGGCTCAGTCCTAGACAAAACCACTTCGACCCAAAAACCTGTACTCCATCTGCAGAAAGTGAAGCTTTGCATTTGGTTTTGGTGGGACATCAAAGGAGTAATTCATTTCAAACTCCTCAATCCATGCATACTATCCATCTGGACTATCAATGCAGAGATATATAGTCAGCAACTGGAATATTTAAATCAAGCCCTTCACTCATCAATTAGAAAGGTGTTCTCCATGACAATGCACATCCATATGTGGCATGTTTGATGCAACACAAGATTATGGAGTTGGGTTAGGAAGTTCTCCTCCACCCACCATATTCTACAGATATGGCACCATCAGATTACCATCTTTTTCGTTCACTGCAACACCATCTTAATGGGAAAAGGTATGTAAATGTGGAAGGTGTTAAAGAGGACATTTATATGTTTTTTACTTCATAGCCAGGTGATTTCTTTAATCAGGGCATTAACAACCCAATTGTAAGATGGAAAAGCATCATCCATAAGAATAGACTATTTCATTTAATAAATATTTTGATATATAAGTTGTTTGGGTTTTTTCCATCTAAAAAAAAACAACATTAATTTCTTGATGACCTAATATTAGGTATTTTATTTATTTCTGTTGTAGGCCTATTTCTGGGAACTGTGATTGCATTATGTGGGAACAAAAATAATGTTCCAATGGTTTCTTTTGTTAAGTATTTTTTTATTATTCAGTAAACAGAAGAATGAAAAACCCAGTCCATTTAATCATAATGAAATTGTTTTATTTCACTACAAATTCTACAAGTTAGCTTAAATAATGTTCACTAATAATCCCATGTTCATAGTAGACACTGAAAATTCATCATCTAGCTATACTATTTTTATATCTAAGAATATTTCAATTTTTGCCCAATAATAACTTCTTGTAACCTAATTCCATGCTACAAAGATCTTAATCACTTCAATACTTTGAAAGTAATCATATACAGAAGCATTAACTTACTTTTTGGTTATGACAAATGAACTTATGCTGTATGTATATGGATTACTAGTGTCTTTCACACATACATATTTCGATCTGTATATGTAGTTTTAACAGTAGAACATTGACCAAGGAATATAGTTACCTAATATTCAGGGTCATTCTCCTATAATACCACATACACTTTCTTGTGGAACAGATTGCTGTCAAGTAGGATACATTATGATAAAGGCAGGCTGCAGTCTTTTCTACTGACAGGTTAGATGATACCAGAAACACACACATCCTCCTTTGTTCTTCTATGGGAATGACCATCTTTGATTTGGATGATATATATGTATTATTATACTATCTCAGTTTGGGACAGACTCTCAGAGAGAGAGAAAGATCTGTAACAAGATCAACCACTACACTAAGGCTCTCCAATAAAATGTTGTCCAGTGGACTTGTGGCTGTGATTATGTTTTCTAGTGATAAAGACCGATTTTCATTTTGTTTACTATGTTGTCTTTTTCTCAATTAAATTCAAAGGCAATTTACTCTGCAGTACACTTCCTGAATGAATCTCCTGTTACCTGTGTGATCTATCTGAAAGGTGTGTTTAGGATTACCACACTCATTTATATGAGTAATATTTTAATGTTTAATAAGAACTTAAGCTAAGGTGAATGATTAGTTATTCCATACAGTGTTAAAAAATACCAACAAGTAGATCACTTACTGAGCTAGGCAATGATGATACCTCTTTGAAGACTTCAAAGCAGCATGTATAAGAAGCAGGTTAAATACATCCCGCTAGCAAAATATACAAATATGAAAATATCACTACAAAGTGAGTTTTTTATTTGAAATGTGAAAAATTACCAATATGTCAAACAACAAAAATGCAACTTTAAAAAAGTTTTCTAAATTTTATTACAGTAAGCAGTTATCTTTTTAACATCTATTTACACAATGCACTAATTTCATAGATTTTTTTTAGAAAGGACTTTTACTATCTTTGCTTAAAGAGGAAGATGTTAGTTTGAGCAAAGTATTTTTCATTTGAGGCATTATGGGAATTATTGTAATTCATGTATCCTTTTTGGGTCAATAATTGTGACATAAGCAAGTTTCAGTTGCTGGATAAGAGGAGACAATGAAACATCTTTTAATTGTTCATTCACTTCCAGTATACTTGTGGCCATCCTTTTAAAGGGATGAGTGCAAAACTGAGGAAAGTATTACTCATTTAAGGCATTATGGGGAATGTTTTGACTCTTTCACTACAGGCTCAGTCAATTCGACCTAAATCTCAACCTTTAGAGTTTCTATACTATAACTTTTAATATGTTTTGTGTATCTTCACAAAATTTTGCAAATTCTCACTAAGAATTACAAGTCTTTTATAGACAAAAAAATCAGAATTTTTAATGAAGTATTTTCAATAAAACGTTGTCCATGAATATATGAAATCAAAGTGTTGACTGCTCCAAGTGCAAAATGATTTTCATCTTAAGATTAAAAATACTTTTCTTCATCTCAAAATTGTCAAATTTCATTTGAATAATTTGTAAAACCTCCTAAATAAATGACAAACATTTTTTTTTCAGTAAAACTTTTTACTTTATCTATTAGGGTAGAGAAAATAACAGATAAAATATAAAGGTTGGTTAATTTGTCTGACCTGGTAACCACCAGGAAAAAATCTCCCTAAAACATTCTTTTTCTTTCTAGAATGACTTGTTTATTCTAAATAGCTTAAAGCTAGTAATAGTATACATCTGTTTCTACTTAAGTTTTATTGCCCATTGAACCCTTTCTAACTAATAATCCCACCACACATGTTGTAATTCACGCAATGAACATGTAGTCCATATTACCCTATCAAATTATGTATAGCCTGAGTAATAACAATATTATAATGAGTAATTAAAGTTAAATTCTGTATTTCTCAGAGGGGTGGTACATAAATTAGAGAAAAGTGAATACCTAGAAAGCAAATTCTCATACTAGGGTGACATAATGGATTTTTTAAAAAATATTTCCTTATAAAATTAAGAACTGAAAACTTATATTAACTTTTGATTTATTAACTACTTTTTTATGCCAAGTTTATACCATGATAATACAGTAGTTCAATTAAATATTGGATGTAACTCTTAAAAAGTTGTGACATGCACACTCTGACCTGCTCATAGCAAAAGGATTAATACACTTCCTTGCAATTTCATGCATTCATTGAGGCCACTGACTATTTCATAGGTAAGCATTAAATCCTGGAATATTTTATGTCAGTTGTAACATAATCTTTTCCTCTTAATACCAATGTCAACTAAACTGTACATGGGCAAATATTACTGTGTGTGAATTTAAGCTAAATTAAATCAAGAAAACAAATCAACCTGAGCATTACTTCCACCAATTTGAACAATCTCGTATCGTACAGGGTAGAGGATAGAAACTACATCTTCATATCTCTCTTCATCATATGCTAGAAGAGCTTGGATAATTTTACTTCCTACTTTAGCAGTAACTTCAGGGTTGGTCCCCTTACTTTCTCTGCAGAAATAAAATAAATTTTCAAACACTCAATCAAGTTTTGTTTCAAATAAAACATTTTTTTAAAGAAGTAATTATTATGAAACAGAAATTTAAATGTTATAATTTTTCTAAATGAAAATGTATTTCCAATAGGTACTTCCCTCTTCTCACAAGATTAGCTTTACTCGTTTTGTGCTGCCCTCTATATGCATATTTTTTCAGAAATGTATGCCACAAGCCTTCATCCTTCTTCTATTGGAATCCAAAGTTCCCACAAGGCTCATGCATCAATAGGAGAGCACTACTATCACGTGACATATGTTACTCCCTCTCACGCCACTACCGAACAATCACTTCAAAATTTGGTAGAAGATGCAAGCACTGGAAGATTTTGGGGAAGACAGGTGGGAAGTAGGAGTGGAGAAAAATACCCATCAGAAATACATTTTCATTTTAGAATATTTATAACTTCTGATAAGGAATTCTCCCTCCGCTCACAAGATTAGCTCAAATCCCACATTGAAATGGAGGAGGGACTAGTACAAGAGAACCACAGGCTTATCTCCTGGAAGCATCCAGAGGACATCCCCATAATGAGAGGAACAGATCAGATGATCTGAGGAGGGGTACCACACCACATCTGAGCCAGGTATCTCTTCACCAGGAACATCAACATGATCAGGAGGACCAGACATGGTGGAACATTAAAGGGAGCACATTCATGTGCAAGAGGATAGTTTGGCAATGTGATCTTAAACAGAAATCAGAATCACTCAATCCCACAATGGAAAGTGGGCAAGTGAGGATGTGTCCCATTGTGTAGAGTGGCTACGGTGCGATGGACCATACTTGGTAAGTTCAACTACATCCAAAACCTCACTCGCTGGGTACCAACATTCTCGTGAGGGTATGGTGAGGATTATACCATCTTCACCTCAAGTCACAGAGTCAAGAGGGAACCTAACATTCGACTCCGTGGTCAACTACCCCAGCAACTTGAAACTGGTAAGTGGTAAGGACTCCTGCACTCCACTGGAAGAAAAGGAAAAAAGTGTGGTGGAGAGTCCGGAGGGACTGCAACACCCGAGACAGTGCAATGGGTGATCACAAAACCCTATTTTGAAAAGCAGACCACACCAATATATTCAATCTAGGTATGGGAGGGATGGAATGGGCAGCATTCCCCTTCTGCTTTACCCAAGCCATTCATGGGTGGTATGGTCTGGGATAGGTATATTATGATGCAATTATCACAAAGAATTTACACTCTTGTAAAACACCTCATCTCAAGGGTGAGCATACATAGCTATGGAAAATGTATAAGAATCAGCATGGCTTACAGTGTAGATTTGATATCAAGATATCTGCAAATGGTTATAGCCATCTAAGTGGAACCCATTCTGAGTGCAGACAGAACACCTGGTCAGGCACCACTTGCCACAAAGAGGGGTCCAATGTAAAGCTGAAGCAGGGGTCCTTGATAGAAAAAAAAATTATTGAGGGCTTACCTCATGTCACAGCAATGCCGAAGTCTGTAGAAAAGCTAAAAGTAGCAGGCGATACCCTGAGGAAGCAGAAACAGTAATGTAGTATAAGTAGTGGGAGATGAACGCATCAGGAGTTACCCACATGACCAATTGTAGAATCTCTTCGAATGGCCGACAATGACAAGAGGCAAGGAAAAAGGTAAAATGATGGATTTGATGTGAGGAAACGTGAAATAGATCATGCTGGGAAGGAGACAAGGAAGAATAGGCCAACTGGATCAAACCTCAAACTTAATTGGGCAGAGTTGCCGGGAAAAGATCACGGGAAGATTGTCAAGGGATAAAAAGGTGGGAACGAGGACCCTGGAAGGAAGCTGTGCAAGCAATAGAGCAATGGAGGGCATGGACAGAAGTCTATTCAGATCAGGACGAGGGTAGAGATGAGATATAGAGGGATAGGCAGATAGAGGGAAAAGAGGAGTTACCTTATCGAGCTGCAGAGGTCTTTGGAAGGAAAGCCCGATAAATATAAAGGAAAAGGTAGAATGAGTGGTACAAGGTCCTGGTAATATCCAGGGGAAAAATATCCAACCTACAATGCCCGCAGACCAGAAAGAGGAGGAAATATGCCTTCAAAGAGAGGTGAAGTAGGGAAAACATAGACAGAAGATTGAATGGAGGTAAGGTGAGGGCATGAAGGACCACCTAAAATGTCCCAGTCCTAGAACAATGAATGCCTTGGTGGCTGATGGAGATGGAGGGAATGGATCAACAGGGAAAAGACAGGGGGAAGTAAAGACCTTGCAAAAGTGGGAAAAATGGAATGTATGGGATAACACTGCCCAAAACCCCGAAATTTAAAGACTGAAAAACCCCTCTAAAAGAGCCACTAAAAGGTAGAATGAGTAGTACAAGGTCCTGGTAATATTCAGGGGAAAAATATCCAACCTACAATGCCCTCAGACCAAAAAAAGGAGGAAATATGCCTTCAAAGAGACGTGAAACAGGGAAAACATAGACAGAAGATTGAATGGAGGTAAGGTGAGGGCATGACGGATCACATTAATGTCCCAGTCCTGGAACAATGAACGCCTTGGTGGCCGATGGAGAAGGAAGGAATGGATCAGACTGAAAAACCCCTCTAAAAGGGCCATGTGAGAAACTCGGAGATACAGGCAACAGTTGGGTGACAAGCTTTGAAACCCCGAGTCAATGATGCCCAGGAGTGATAAATGCTCCATTTGCATTGATTTATATATGGCCAAAGAAGAAGGGCAAATGGAACAAGCTAAATGTCAAGTTACTCTGCGAGAAAAACTGGAACTCCTTGCCAAACAATGACAAAAGCCAGGCATGAAGACAGAGGAAGGACAGCATGAGATGGAGTGCCAGTGACTGGAGTTGACAGAGCAGGTCAGGATGAAAGGGGAGGGACCACCTACAGTTGGAGAAACTGAGGAAATCAAGGTTGAGCAGGCCAGTAAGGAGCAATCAGAGGGACTGTGCATGGAGTGGCAAGGATGAGGGACACCATCCAATGAAGCAAATAGATGGGAGGGTAAACATAAAGGAACAGATGAGACCAATCCTGGCTAAAAGCATTGAGAGCCAAGGCTCAAGGATGGGAAACCAGGGTAATTTGTGACTGAGAGAAGTAGAACAAGCATCGATATGGGGAGTGCCTGGCTAAAGATAGGATACAGAGACCATGTATGTGACATGCCACCAAAAGAATGTAATGTTTGTGGAACCAAACATAGGGATCTGGACCTGGTGCCACCTTGGTGATTGATACAAGCCACCACGGTAGAATTGTTGGAATTGATCAAACAATAAGCAAGGGTAGACTGATAGGAAGTCCAGGGAGGAGGAGGCATGCTAATGTCCTCCCTAGTTGAGAGGCACATTGATCTGTGTGAAGCCTAATATTGGGGGATGGGGGAAGACTAAATAGGGTCGGGAAGTTCATGTAAGAGGGAAGGTTTAGGGTCATAGGGAACAGGTGTAAGAGACAAAACATCACATACCTGAGAGATAAAGTTGGAAAAGACCAATGATGAACGAGCTGAATCATCAGGTAGTGAATGGGAAGGTGCAGCAAACTCCAGGTGGGGAAACAAATGATCAAACTCATCTACAGTCTGGCCTGGCCCGAAAGGCTCAGGAGTAACTGGGACAAAAGTAGGCGAGAGAGGTTGGCTCATATACTGCTCAATCTCCTGATGAATAAGTAAGGATATATCTCCAACGTGTCGCCTATGCCCGTGGATAAAAATACAGCATCAGAAACTGGCGAAGCACCCTACGTGGTGACTGTAACTTCAGAATTCATAAGCAAGAAACACGAGGAAGTAATGCTTTATTAAAATATTAGGTTGTCAAGAAATTATTGTCACGGCTTTGGAACAATTTCACTAACCACCCCCCAAAAAACGTACAACACATATAATAGTTAAACAAACCATCTAAACGTCACATTAGTGTAGCCTATATAATGTGCAAAGTTTAGTATGCTCTAATCCATTATAGTGATGGCCCACAATGTGACAAATGTTCGACATGTAATATTGTTTGAATACAAGGAGGGAACAATGCCTCTGTAGCCACAAAGAATATCAAAGAGGTTTATGAAAATGTTTTGAATATTCGTAAGTGTCAAATATGGTTCATCAGATTTCGTTCAGGTGATTTTAGCCTAAATAACTGTGATGGCAGGGCCGACATGTTAGAATTGATATTGATGTTATGAAGACATTGTTCAGTTTAACCCAAGGCAACACACTCGTGAAATGGCCTAGAAATTGCATGTCTCTTCTGGCACGTGAACCAATTTTGGATAGAATTGTCACCGGTGATGAAAAATGGATTTTCTATGTGAATATTAAATGCCAAAAACAATGGTTCAGTTCCCAAAACCTGGATTCCATCCACAGAAAGTGATGCTTTGCATTTGGTGGGACATCAAAGGAGTAATCAATTTCGAACTCCTCAATCCACAGTGAACTGTCAATGCAAAGATCCATAGTCAACAGCTGGAACATTTAAATCAAGCCCTTCAACAGAAACGCCCTTCACTCATCAATCAGAAAGGTGTTCTTCTCCACGACAATGCACGTCCACATGTGGCACGTTTGACGCAACACAAGATTATGGAGTTGGGTTGGGAAGTTCTCCCCCACCACCATATTGTCCAGATATGGCACCATCAGATTATTATCTTTTTCATTCGCTGTAACACCAGCTAAATGGAAAAAGCGTATGCAAATGTGGAAGGTGTTAAAGAGGACATTGACATGTTTTTTGCTTCAAAGCCAAATGATTTCTTTAATCAGGGCATTAACAACCTGATTGTAAGATGGAAAAGCATCATCGATAAGAATGGAGACTATTTCATTTAATAAATGTTTTGTTTGATATATAAGTTGTTTTGGTTTTTTCATGTAAAAAAAGCGACAATAATTTCTTGATGATCTAATATTAACTCCACAAGTATGAACTGTTGGAAATAAAGTTATAAAAATAAATTATAAAAAATGAAAAAAAAAATAACCACTTCAAGGTAACTGAGTAATGTAAAAAAGAACATCTGAACTCGACAGAAACAAGAAGAACGAGAAGAGAAATTACAACAGTTGTTAGAGGAAAAAGAAAAGAAGAAAGAACAACAAGAAGAGAAATTACAACAGTTGTTAGAGGAAAAAGAAAAGAAACAAGAAGAACGAGAGGAGAGATTACAGCAGTTGTTGGAGGAAAAAGAAAAGAAACAAGAAGAGAGACAACAGCAGTGATAGTAGTGCTCTCCTATTGGCAGAGAGGTGATGCACAATGATTTGCATGAGAGACATGTTGGAACTTTGGATTCCAACAGAGAGAGGATGAAGGCTTGTGGCATGCATTTCTGAAAAAAGTTTGCATATAGAGAGCAGCACCAAACAAGAAATGCTTATCAGAATTTACCAAATATTTTTAGTTAATAATAAGTAATCAAAAGATAAAAAACTACAGGGACAAAAATACTGTTGCGTCAGCGAGGTCACGTGACTAGTATCACGCCACTTCTTGGACAACAGAACAAATGACGCTGCTGAAGACATGCCACCTGAAGAAGCCACTGTCAAAAAAGAAACTACTACTCAGTTTGTAGAAGGGAAACGGTGAAGCTCTTGATGAGTTACTACCACTGATGTGACTATTATCGATG
>NW_013669303.1:90013-98648 GCF_000517525.1 Limulus polyphemus
TTGGTTATTGCAAGTGGCTATTGTTCGGGACGAACAATACTAAGGAGGGGGCAGCGTTGCGTCAGCGAGGTCACGTGACTAGTATCACGCCACTTCTTTCTTGAACCTTCCTAGATTGGGGGGGGGGTAGTCTGGTATATATAAGATAGCGTTTGCTTTAGCGCGAATGTTGAAATTAAGTGTATCGTAAAGTTATATTCAGAAAGAATAAACCAGTTTTATTAAGTAAGGACTTGTGTCGCTAAAGTTTCGTCGGGGAAAATTAATCAACAAACGGAGACACACACATATTAAGCCTAATTGAACAGTGCAAGACAAAAGATATCACTAAGCTCTAAAATAGAAATCTTAACCTAACAATAATTATAATAACGAAAATGAAAAAACGGGAATTTATAAAATAAGTGTGTATGAACAATAACCTATGTTTAAGAAGTGATGTATGGAAGAAAAATAATATAGTTACGAATGATTGATATCCCAGTCAGATGAATTACAGGTAATCCTAAAATAACAAAGATCCCTGTATCAGTGGTACAGGAGAAAGGATACAACTTAGCCTAATTTCTAACCTGAACTATAACAGTATAACATCTTATTTTTCCCAAGTCTGTGGACTGTATATCAAAATATGTGGGTCTCCAAACTCGAGAAGAGGCCCAACAAATATCTGCTCTTTGGATAACAATCTCCAGATGAAGTAAAGCTAAAAATCTTCCCGCAGAGTACCATGACCTGAAGCTAGTGTAAATGTGCAAATAGAACATATAACCTCTTGAAGTAGTAACGTAAAATTCATAATACAAAATGAATAACCAAACACGGAAACATAGAAAAAGTTTTCATAATGAAGTAATAAGTTCCGTAATCGGTTAGAAATATAAAATAATTTCACTTCAGAATACCTCAACAAGTTACAAATATCACTATTGTATAATAAAAGAGTAAACTTATTGAAAGACATTAATACAAAGATACAGAAAAAATTTGAAATAAAACACTTAAAGAGAGCACAAACTAAATATTGGAACATGAGTACTGCCAAACGAGAAGTGATAGTTCAGCAAAACTGAACAGAGGAAGTCACATGCATCAAGAAAGTATGTTGCACTGTTATTGGTGGAGGGTTGTCGCATGATGATTTTCCTACGAGATGCATTGGAATCAGTCAATTCCAGATGTGAGAGGTTCAAGGCTTGTGGCATGTACAAAAAAGGTTTTTTGCATATAGGGGACAGCACTGAACGAGAATTGCTACTTATGTGAGAAGAGATAATGTACCATATCGGAAATTTAAAATCTGTCTATTGTAATATCATAGTTTTCTGGTCTGTATTTCAGTAATCAATAGGGTAGGTATATCTGGAATTGTCTGACAGTTCTACAACAATGAACTTATACTTGACATTCAATAATGTTCACTATCCATGAGAAAAGGGATTTTATTGAAATCTTTGTCTAAAAATGAGCTATCATCACAGCATTACATCATAGAGTAGATTTTATTGAAGTATTTCTTTGTAGACACAGTTATCAATAAAGTGCCTTGCTTTTCTGTAGCAACACTCATGAGATTTTCAGTAAAGAAAAACATATATATTTTTTTTAAGTTTGTTTTTTGATTGTTTTATATTTGAAACTTACTCCTTTTTGTTTTAATTTTTGTTGGTTAAATCTGAAACATATCATTTTTGTGGAAATTTCAATTGTTTTATTTATTGCTCAGCTACAAAAATACTGCCTAGTTATAAAAATATTACCCAGTTATGATTGGTGATGATCGGTGTGGTAGTTTCCGAGATCAGAGTTTTGGACGAATACATCGCAAACTCCATTATAATAAGATAAGTTAAGAAAATATTTTTATTTTTACAAAGTAGTTGCTTCATTATTAGTTTTACATAGGCAAGTACATCAAAACTAAATTCTTAAGAAAAATATTTAGTTGAATAGAATTTCACATTGTTTCTTTGGTATTTTTCGGAAACACAAACACCACAGGAATAAAACTTGTAAAGAGCTTCTGCAGTCTTCTTAAGACAATGTATTGGTCTCTATGAAGAAAGCTTCAGCACAGAACCAAAATGTAACCAAACTCAAGAAAAAAGGGAGGTACCATACAGTCGGTAGACTCTTTATGTAGGAATGGCCAAGGTATTCAATAGGCATAATACAAATATGCATGCTAAATATCAACTAAATTCTTGTTTGCATTCTTTTGGCGTTGCTATACCTACATCATTTTACATTTATAAAATGTTTTTTATTATTTGTAGTCCATTACAAGTTACTTCCCTACAATTCCATGTTAATTACAATGAAAGATAAAAACAGACAAACTTCCATATGAAAGAATAAATTTCTGAACACAAGTCTTTATCCACATTTGTTTTTAAACCTTTACGTAGTCTTAAAATTTGGGAATGATCACTTTTTGAGTAAAATTAAACCAGGTATTTTGTTTTTTAAATAGAAACAAATACATTCTTATTTGTGTTATTTAAAAAAAATCTAGTTAACCACTTTTCTTTGGGTAAATGTATGATATTTTATAAAACTTATTTCTGAGATTGTGAAAGAGACTTCATCAGAAATTACACAGATGAAACACCAGATGCATTAACAAAATTCACATGCTCTAGTTTCTTGTCAAGTTAATTAGGTTCAAATCTTATTATTCAATATCTTTTTTACTTACATTAATTCACAAGTCCAATCAATACTTTAGTTTGGAGAATATGCTATTAAATTCACTTTATGACAAATTTGTAATAACTGAATTCTGAACAGTAGCTTATAAACTCTGACATTACCTGAGGTATTCATCAAGTGAATTCATCATTAGTCTTGTAGCATTTTTTTCTTTAGCCCCAAGACATGACATAAAAAGATGGGCATCATTGAAAGCTAAAATGTGGTCTTCCATGTGTGTACAACATACTTCATAAACTTCTCGCCATCTGTCCTTCACTTGGGCTCCTAGAAGTTTTTATGAATTTACAGTGATGTTAATTAGCATTGAAAAATACACATCATACTTTATACCTTACCAATAATAGGTAATGTATTCATTAAAAGTTAAAAAATGTACTTCAATTTTTTTTAAAACAATTAAACCCTATAAGACGGTACTGTTTTCAAAAGTACATGCATGATGGCTATCTCCTACAAATTGCTTCTAACTAACCTCACTTAGTATTAAATTCTCTTATTATTCAAAGATAATAGTGACTATAAGTCACTACCTAACACAATCCTTGGTTACACAGACTTCTTAGTTTTTCAAAAATAGGTTTAATGACCAACTAATGTATTCAAGACACAATTACATAGCTTTGAGGTAGAGAGTATAAACTGTTGTCCTTCTGTAGTACTTGGGTCTTCTACCAACTGTACCCACAAATTTACCAAAGCCAAAACCAGTACAATTCTTTTAAAAGCTAGGAAACTGACAATAATAATTTAAAATACCAAGACAAAGAACAAACTAACAGATAAACCTTGTTTTCTACTTAATATCACAGATATGCCTATAATAATACATACTTACACATATAGACTTATTCAACATTATTTTATCTCTTTATAGCAAATTTATAGTTAACTTTATGAAGAGCTGATTTATAAATTTTAAACAATTAGTAATGTTTGTAATAAAACCTTTATAACTGAATAGTTTTTATTTACCTTTAACTAATGTTAGGTTACAACAGCAAGGTCAAAACAATAGACAGATGTGACAAACATTGTTTTATACAGAGAGATAAATGTTTTGATCAGTTAACTTTGTTTTTGCAATAAACACTCAAATGCTCAGCTAAAAAGAGTTACTAAATGCTTATATAACATTATATTTATAATAATGTGATGCTGGAATTAAATAAAAAAAGTTCAACAACTTATTGTTGTTACCTTCAAGTTCCAAGCGATACAGCAGAGATGTAGCATCAATGCCTAGTGATCTTCCCAAAAGCATTCTTTTACCAACTTGTGCATCAAATATGTCTATTGCTGCCTCGAACTCTCCCTTGTATGAAAAAAAGTACATTTTGTCAAAAAAGCATTATCACAGTTATAAACTGTATATTTCAAAAATGTTTTGCACATCAGCCACAAGTTTTGATAATAAAATAATAAAAAGAGAAGAGCATACTTTTGTTTCCTTCATTAAACTACCAGTTTCTGAACATCTCAGAAATACTTTAACTGTTAAATGAGTTTAAGTTATAATTACAGATTTACAGGCAGCTTTAAGTCTTAGTAAAATCTGACTTAATTATTCATAATTATATCTCTTAAAATAATTAGTGCTGGCATTGGTCACTTTAGCTATAAGAAGTCTAATGCACTACAGTTTAGGTCATAAAGGAATTCTAACTGCTAATTACTAAACAATTTGTCCTTTTCCAAAGTAAAATGAGCCATAAAAGACAAAAGAGTAAAGGGCAAATGTATTGGAAAGTCTTGAGATGCTTTCTTGTAGTTTAATGCATACTTTTCAATGTCACTGCCCATTACACATAACTTTTTAAATTACTTCAACGAGCTTACATCCATGGCTTTAAACTTGCCATTACAGCTAAACTGTCACCCAAGCAATGATCGGTTGTTCTGATGACATCAACACAGCAGATTACATCTATCAACAGGAAGTAAAGAAAAGCAACAAACCAAAAGGCGTTTCATGGATGCAAGTGTATGGGAATAAATAATAGGATGTGGTATAAGATATCATTTGTCTGAAACATATGTAGCTTCTTCAACTTGACAAGTATGATAACATTTACAGACAACATGTCTAGCGAATTTTTGGTTGTCCAGATTCTAAAATTACTTGCCTAGATAAAAGATGTTATGAAGGTTATTTTCAAAGTCATTTGCCCATGCAATTATGCTAGCATCAATAGATATAAGCAATCTGTGAAGGACAAGGGAGTGTGTATAAAAGGCAAAATTTAAGTTTACAGTATTTGTATTGGATTGTTTAATAGTACTATCACCCTCTTTTTAACTATTATAATCTATATTATATATAAACTTTTGTCCATTTATACATTATAGGTGTTGTTGGTATTATTATTTCCTAGACTTCCTAGATAAATATGAAATATTACATAAAAATGGTAAATATACATTCACAGAAAAAAAGGCAAAACACACACACAAAAAAAGGAAAACCTTCAGACATTCTGTCCGGCCAGCTATAGGTAAGTAATATATATGAATGTATTTTAAAGTTGCTAATTACAAATAGATTTACAAGTATCCATTGATTCTGATTACTGTTATAGATCGAGGATGTATAGCTGATGTTCCCACAAAACAGATAAATGTAACAACAATTTTATGATTATATTTAATACAATTGGCAATTAATTATGCACAAGTGAATCTTAATCCTCTGATTAAAACTCAGCAGCCAATCTACAATAATATGGTACATAATATAGTGTTGTAAGTTATAGTTTTAATTTTGTAACTTTTCTGTTAACTAATGGGAGCTGTGGGACATGATGATGATGAGGCAAAGATTGAATGGTGTAATAATATGGGTCTAGAAAATTCTAAAGGCTTGACATCAAGTTTTTCTAGTACATTTGAAGGCAGATTATAGATACAAGATAATTGTGAAGATTGCAGAATTGTTTTAAGATTGAGAGTTGTTTCTAGCTGATACAGTGAATCGGTCATTGTGTTTTTAGTGAAGTATATGGATCTGTATTAGTTATTGTGAATACTGAGTTACTGTTAGTATAATACAGTGAGCATTGGTTTAAATGTGGCCTACAACCCTACAACTTTTCACAATATTCAAGCTTGTAAAAATTTTAAGGTAGAAATAAACTACATTGTTATCATTGACTGGACTGAGTTATTTTCATTAAATAATTTGAAAACACTTGCCAACAGAAGAGCCAAGTAATAACAAAATCCAAATAACAGCCTAAGTCAGAAAAGCTACCTATGAAAATACAGGGTCTTACAATTTTTCTTAATCAATTTTACCTTTGTTACACTGCTGTTGAACAGTGTAACAAAAATTAATATTGTACTCGTAAAACTTTGGGATCAGAACTAGCTGGTCTTAAATTAGAAAAAGGTCAGGAACCACTGCTTTTGAGGACTCGGGAGAGTGATTAGGTAGAGGATAAGTTCATAAATTTCATATCTTTAGTTGTAGCCTCTAGTATTCATAAGGTTGTTAAACCCATGGATGTTGCTGCTAAACATAAGTAGTTCAAGGCTTGTACATTGAAGCCAAGAGTCATGATTTAGTCCACATTCCAAAAGTTTCAATACTTAATTTGGAAATTGCCTCCTGATCTTATGTTCCTACAATGTGATGAGTTAGTTTTTTTTTTAACTATGTATGCTTCTTTGGTGGTATTTTTCTATCTACAATAATATGGTACATAATATAGTGTTGTAAGCTATAGTTTCAATGTTGTAACTTTTTTGTTAATTAGAGGGAGCTGTGGGTCATGATGATGATGCAAAGATTGACAAATATTATTGCAAGTATTAATAAGAAACAGACAATTGAGTTTTAAAGCACAAGTCTAACATAATAACAACTTTTAACTCTTTAAACCAATAATTTTTTGCACATTTTGATAGAATTATTTTCATGATATCCTAATCATTATCACCATAACCTTATAAAATTCCAATTTTCTAAATTTTGTTTTTCCCTTCAGCATCAGGGGTATCCACATGAAGCATTGTTTAGTAAATAGCCTCTAACCTCTCCCTGTTGAACATTTGCTGATAGAAGGGTGAGACTGATGGGTGGCAAAGTAGTCTTGAATGCTAATTCATTTGTTGATGCCCATTGATTGTCATCACAAGAAACTTCAGCAGCTCATAGTCAGTAGAGTCCAGTTCAAATACATCGACAGTCTCTGAGCAGGCATTTTCTGTGCAACTTGTGCTTTGGTGTATTCACTGAAAGCAGTGATGAGAGCATTACTTACATCTTCTGTAAACAAAGCTCTGAAACAGTCGAGGGGCGTTGAGTTATCATTAATGTCAGCTTGTATACCAGAATCATACCTGTTGTATGGCTGACCTATCTTGCAAATTTACCTCATCCCAATCATTTTCTCTGGCTCTCATAGTAGACATAGGTCTAAGAGGTGGATCAGGTCTAGCTAGCTAGAGCTCACTTCTGTGGCCTCTTTGTACCACTAGGTCCTGGTTGGGATCACGCCCCCCACTGATCAGCTGATTGAAAAGCACTGTAACTGGGTCTTGATGACTCTTGTGAGTCTCTTTCATCACTAGTCTCTTCCAAAGTCATATTCAAAATCAGAATCACCATCATCAACACTCCTTCCTTCTGATTGAACAGACTCATTGCTTGCTCAAGAGTAAAATGTTTTGGTGGCTTCTTCCTACTCACCATCTTTGTTTTATAATTGATGTAAACAAATTGTTAGACTTTACAAGAAAACACTGTAAAAAATTGGTCTCAAACACAACTTATTGATCTGAAATTTGTTTCCAAACAAACAATAATGCTTCAAAGAACTTCTGGTCTGTTTATAAAAAGTGGAAAATAATATAGTTTGGATTTGCTTTCAGCAAAAGAGACATAAACATTATCGGATGCTATTACCGTCCAATGGGTAAATTGGGATTTTCAGCCGGATGCTTGCAGCATCCGCTTGGGTTTAAGGCATTAATATATTATTTCTTATTTCTGTTTAAAGCAGGCCATACCAACAAGTTATGGAATTTATATGGCTGATCCCTTGACATAAACCATACAACTTAGATATATAACTTGGTCAAAGTCCATCACTGATTGATTCCTGCATCTGAATTTATAATGAATTACATATTTCAAAAGTTTCTAGTGTCTATGGCATTTATTACCATTCATTTCATCCATCCACATTTGTTTGGAAATATTAGTTAACTATAATTCAACAGCATTTTCTCAGACATACAAAAATAATACCATTTTGCAAGTATCATAAATATAACATTCCATGGTTATGAAGTACACAAAATATGTATTTTATTTTGGACTTAAATGCATCTGTATCATATAGATGTCTCATCAAATTGTAGTTAGCATATAAGAACTTTTTTTAAAAATCAAGAATTAGCCTTAGCCATAAATTTATCATTATCTTTTTAATTACAATATATAAAGGTATTGTTACGTCTCCGTTTGTTAATTAACTTTCCGTATCTACGTTCCGACGAAACTTTAGCGACACAAGTCTTACTTAATAAAACTGGTTTATTCTTTCCGAATATAACTTTACGATACACTTAATTTCAACAATTGTGCTAAAACAAACGCTATAACAACGAACGTGCTCAATAATACTCTCTGACTGCAGATCAATTACTCACTGTCTACACACACATTCTTGTTCTGTCACGTTGTCACCCTCTTTTATATACCAGACTACCCTATATCTAGTAAATGCTAGAGCATTCGCCAAGGTACAGGATAGTTCTAGAACGTGGCGTGATAATAGTCACGTGATCTCACTGATGCAACACTGTCCCCTCCTTGGTATTGTTCGTCCCGAACAATAGCCACATACAATAAACCAATAACAATTAACAATAACTTAATTAAATGTACAAAATTACAAACACAAAATTACAATTCAAC
>NW_013669303.1:99648-114663 GCF_000517525.1 Limulus polyphemus
CAACTGCTGTTGTCTCTCTTTTTGTTTCTTTTCTTTTTCCTCCAACAACTGCTGTAATCTCTCTACTTGTTCAATTTCTCGTTCTTCTTGTTTCTTTTCTTTTTCCTCCAACAACTGTTGTAATTTCTCTTCTCGTTCTTCTTGTTTCTTTTGCTGTTCGTGTATTGCTGCCATTAAGTCTGCTAGGCTGTAGTTTGATTTGCCGCTTCTCATTTCCTTTTTTATTTTCTGTCCCACTCTCTGACACCAATTTGTTACGTCTCCGTTTGTTAATTAACTTTCTGTAACTTCGTTCCGACGAAACTTTAGCGACACAAGTCCTTACTTAATAAAACTAGTTTATTCTTTCCGAATATAACTTTACGATACACTTAATTTCAACAATCGCGCTAAAACAAACGCTATAACAACGAACGTGCTCAACTTCAATAATACTCTCTGACTGCAGATCAATTACTCACTGTGTACACACACATTCTTGTTCACGTTGTCACCCCAGACTACCCTATATCTAGTAAATGCTAGAGCATTCGCCAAGGTACAGGATAGTTCTAGAACGTGGCGTGATAATAGTCACGTGATCTCACTGACGCAACAGTATTATACCTACTTTGTAATACACCTAGCTTTACTAATAGGGCTGACTAATGATACACTTATCAGATATACTAGTAGAACTACCATACACCATACTAAGTAATGGGACAGTCATTTCATCAAATAATTCAAACCATTTGACACTGGGATTACAGATAAAGTCATTTTTGTGTTTCATGTCTATCCTCATATATTTTTATTATATATATTTCTTTGTTATACAAACCATCATAACTACACACCAAGTATGAAGACACATACTCATTGCTAAAAGATGATAAAAATCCTATAACCCGAGTGCTTTCGAAAGGTGAACCGTTTTTCTTCAGGGGCAAACTGGGAATGGTGGTGTACTCGAATGAGTTATATATAAAGTCATGAAGGTTATCTGGTTTTCCAGGAAATGTGTAGTATATTTTTCTATGTACTGTTGTACGTGTCTCATTTCCAGTACAATTTACTCAGAAACGAGAGCATTATGTAAAAAGGTGTTAGGGATATTTTACTTTAGAATTGGCTAAATATATATATATATAACTATACTTAAGTGTTTAAGTAAAACAAAGTTGATACCTGGAGACTGACTGAAAAAGAGATGTTCAGCTAATCAATTCATACAAACAGGTATGAAAAATTATCTTAAATAAATAGCAAGTTTTAGAAAAGTTAGGGTTCACACTACATGAAAGAAATAAGCAAAGAATAAAAATTATTTTTCTGACAGAGATGAAACCAATGATCAAAGATCACTGATTCCAGGATCTAGATTAATTCCAAAAGGTTGAAGAGTGTTTAAGAGTAGCAATCCAATAAGCTTCTTTTATTTCTCTATCAGCTTTAGTTTTGAATCCTGTTTCAATACCAATGAGAGTAACATTGTTAATGGAATGACGGGGTTGGTTAAAGTGTTGAGCAACAGGGAGATCTTTTTTGGTGTTGATAGAAGATTTATGGTTGTTGAAATATTCTCTAAAACTTGTTTGTGTATGTCTTATATATTGGCGATTGCATTTTTTACAATGTATAAGGTAAATGGTGTTTTGTGTTCCACAAGTGATTTCTTTGAATATTTTAAAGTTTTTCTGGTTGTGCTTCTCAGAAAACGAGTCAATAGTTTTTTTTTATTTACTTGCAGGTTTGACATTGAACTTTATTGCATGGATGACAATCATTTTTTAGTGGGATGTAATTCACTTTTGTGTGAACAAGAATATCTTTTAGAGTTCTGCTTTTTTTTGGAAGGAGACAACAAGAACTTCAGGAAATATCTGTTTAAGCCAACTGTTCAGTTGTAGGAGATGAAAATGTTTTTTTTCAGAATTCGTGAAACGTTTCTGAGTTTAAAGTGATAGGTAATAATAAGAAGAATTCTATTTGAAACTTTAGTATTGCTCTGTTTTAGGACATTTTTCCACTGAGTGTTAGCTTTTTTCAATCTGTCTGTCGATTTCGGTATCCTTATGTCCTCTTTGTAACATGGTTTGTTTTAGATCCTAGGTGTTTTTTCTACAGTCTGTTTAATCTGAGTATATACCTCAATCTCTCACATTAAACCACCAATCACAATAGGAGCACATGATCAGAATTTCTGCAACAAATGGCAACAGATCCTTGAAAACACTTCCTTAGAAGTCATGAATATCACTAAAATATCACTTTCGATATTCTACAGAAAGAAATTCCCCATTATAATCACCTGTACAATCCTTTGCTGGATGAAAAAGAACTACAAAAATTTACAGAGAGAACTGATACATTCCTTCTTAAAAATAATAACAAAAATCAGCTTCCTACCAATAACACCAATTTAAAAAGTGCTTTTGACAGCATTGTTTTGAATCCTCTTCTTTATCATAGCATGAAGCAATCTACCAGAAACAGGGTTACAGAGTTTTTAATCATCTTGTATCATGATTTCTTGAACTTGTGTGTTTTTCTGACATCATGCAGACACAATCATTAACAGCCTCAATATTGTGGCCTTCAAACATGAAGTTAGACCATGTATGGACTTTTCCTTGAGAGTTTTTGGAAGTAGAATATGTGCTTTTGTTTACATCAATCATCAGGTAGCCAGTCATCGCTTGAGTGACAGTCATCCTCTAATGGCAAGGTGACTAACTATTTAGGTCTAGTGTCAAACCCAAATGACCCTACTGTTTTGTGAAAATTGTAATCTAGCAATTAAACACATATTTCCTGCAAGGCTATAATTAACTATCATTTAAGTTAGTTATATGTTTTAATTATAGTTTTACTACTACTCCACATGTTTCAGAAATTTCAAAACTAATCTGTAAGATATACTAACCACTATTTAGTTACTGACCTGTTCAATAAGATACAATGCCCAATGCCAGTAGTTATGAGAAGCCAACATGTTACCCAACTGAAAAAAAAAAAATCATAATAAAATGTAGCAGTAATAGTAATGAAGTAGCAATTAGCACTGAGTAATGAGTAGTTTTAAAGACACCATTGCTTCAATTAAGGAAATATTCTTTTTAAAATCTGAAATTCTATGTAAGAACATGGATACAAACAGTACTACTACATTGTATTAGTGAACGTATTTTGTGAATCTAATCCAGTTGTTGCATTGAAATTTAGAAACAGATTATTACTTTGATGCTAGGTATTCAAACTTGAAAACTTCTCTCACAAGTGTTTGATAACAAAACAATACAAAAACATTAAAAATTGAAATATAGTTTCAATAAATTTGTGAATTAAGTAATAAAACTGTTGTACTTCTTAACATTTCTCAATATATAGAATATATTTTGTTGTAACTTTTACACCAAGAAATTAAATTGCTTACTCTAATCAATGTCTTCACAAGAAAATACAGTATTCACTTATGATGTTCACTGTACTGAACATCATACTGTTATATTATTAACTAGCTTAAATTATTAGTAATATTACTCTCTTAGTCTCAACCAAAGTTGTTAATTTCTGTAACTTTGGTATGGATAAGCAACTCTAGAAATGTTAGTATGATTAAAATGCAATTTCAGTTGTTTAAGTAAAGATAACCGACCTCCCAGTTGTTTACTGTGGAACTCATGAAGGCCTCTCCTTCACTGGTACGACTTTCCATTTCAAACACATGGGCAAGAGCATGGGTTGCCCAAGCATCATTAGGGTTTAGATACAGTCCCTGAGGTCAAATACATTTAAAGTTTTTGAAAATGGTAATACATATCATTATAGTAAAATTGTATGTCTTTCTTTTAAAATTGAATATATCATTACACGTGCTTGAAAATAACGTAAACAATAAATAAATCAATAAATCATAAACTTTAAAAGTACAAAATGCAACGTTTACTGTGGTAATAACGTTATCATAAATAGGAACTGTATAGATAACTTAAAAAAGTTGATCTTATTAGTATTACTTTTGAAATTGAAATCATAAGCAAGTGTTTTTACACAATTTTCTCGCAGAGGTTTACAACGTCACAAAGGCTACCTGCGAATAGCCATCCTTAAATTTTCACTGAAAGACTAGAGTGAAGACTTTAGACTATTTCCCACCCCAAAAGCAATCAATATATATATATATATTATCTTGCTGTATCTTATTGTCTAAAACTTTAATATTTTGAAGATTATGAAAGTTTTGAATTTTTGTCAGATGTATGGAAATAAAAAATGTTATTTTATGATATCTATGGGGTTTTGAGTTTGTGTTACTTCACCATATAGTGAAATCTTTAACACATATATTATTTATTTTAGGGTTTTTCACAAGTAATGTGTATATTATTTTGAAAAGAATCTTCTCGTGCGAAATTTTGAAATGGTTCACTTGACTTATTATTTTTATTGTAAGTTTTTAAATTTATAGAAATGAATGAAGAAGTTTGAACAAAATGAATAAGCAGATAACCTTTCGAGCAAATCCTTCTGCTGTAGAGTAAAAGTTTGTCTCCTCCAGTCCAAATGCGTATAAGCCAAACAAGTAACTTAAAAAAAAAGAAAGAGAAAAAGGGAGAGAAAATAGTTAGAGAATTCAACAGAATACTTTTGAAAATAGCCAACACTAAATTCATTCACAAGCTTATGGTTATTCGATTTGAAACAAATGAAATGGAAAATATTCTGAATTTATTAAAATTTTTTTTAATGTATAAGGGGAAAATGCATGATAGCAGCAAATTAAATAACAATTAAATAAACGAACCTATACAAAGGAGTGGCTGGTTTCCATTGAGGAAGAGCTCGAGCAATCGAATCTCGCATCTGTGGTAGGTGGCCTTGGTAAAAATAGCCATCATGAGCCATTCTTATAGCAAACATATCAGTTGGGTGTTTCACTAAGATATTGTCCAACACACCAGTGGCTTCTTTCAGATACCTATATATATAACATCAGATAGCTATAGAAAGACACAGTTTAATGACTTATAATATATTATTTCACTAATCATGACTGACTTGTACCAAATTTGAAGTAAAAACTCTTAATGTTGTTATGTGTTCTATACGTGAGTGGGTTATTTTTAATTATTTGGCAAAAATAATGCGAAGTCTTCAGTATATGTAACAATAACAAATTAATTTATTTCTTTAATATTACATGCTATGTTCATAAACAATGTTTCAACAAAAATTCCTAAATTAATATACACCTGACTTACTTATAAACTTACTCGCAGTATTTCCTCACTAATTGATCGACAACGAACACGGCAATTGTTTAACTCTGAAGGCTTATAACGCCAAAAATCGAGCTTCGATACTCATTGTGTAGTTAGTGCTTATTAACAAATGAAAAATATCATTTAGGAATAGGTGCACTTAATCTCGCTGTCTAACTCACTCACTGATAATAAGCATATCAACTCAATAATTCACTGAGTCTGGTATTCATATACAATCTAGTTTTTTATGTAATACGGAAAGCTTCCAGATTTTACCAAGGCCTTAATTTTCACAAAATTTCTAGATTTTGCATTGATATTATGATAATCTCCCTCTAGCAAATATACATCAAAAATATTAAATATAGCTTACAAACCTGCTACTTTCCTGGATTGTGAAGTCCCTTGAACAATCCTAACACACAAACACAACAATATACTAAACTGTCCATTCACCAAGTCTCTTTTGAGGTTTTCTTTTCGGAGGGTTATGATGAGTAAATTGAATGATATATTCTATCTTATGGTCAATTGTTGTCCTGTCATTGGAGGGAGTTCTCCCTAGCTCTATCCTTGGTGATCCTCTGAAAGTAGTCTCAACAGGAACCTTGGGATCTACATCATATCAAGATTCTGTTGACAAATTCTTTTCTTAAATGACCCAACTGGTCATTCCCTCATCAATGTACTTCCAAAGGCAATCACAGTGGATAACCTTTTGTTTGGGTCACCTTCCTTCTGGATTCTGTAAACCAGATCATTAATTCTTTCAGTGCTATTTGATCTGTATGAAGTGTACTCTTCTGCCCGTATAGGTAATGTAAACCAGATCATTAATTCTTTACAAAACAACATATGGCCATTCCCAATATCTATTTAATTTTGGAATTTGCCCTTTGTTGCAGTAGAAATTGTACTGCTATACAATGTTACTTCAATTAAATCCAGTCTTATAATCATTAACCTAATTTTATCACTAACTGATTTAAATTTTTTCTTTGTAAAGTCGTGTATGACATCAGTGGTTTTCCTTAGTTTATCTGTATATTTTAGGCAAGACTGCTGGGTGACTGTTCTCTGAATGTGAGTCTAAAAGATCCAATACCACTTTATGTTCTCTCCCAAACATCAGTGATGATAGTGTGTTGCCTGTAGGTTCATATACTGCCATTGATTAACTCATAAGTAGTAGTGGACGATCTTGAATCCACATTTCAGAATGTTGATCCACATAAATGGCTAACTGATTCAAAAGTGTACAGTTGTATCTCTCCATCCTGATTATGAAAGATGGATGAGAGGCTATTATCCAGGTCCTTTTAATCAGATGGATCTGAAACATTTCCACAAACAAGTCTGATTCAAAGTTTGATCCCTGATCTAACTGGAGTTCCATAAGCACTTCAATTCATGAAGCAAATTTATCGATGAGCTCCTTGTTAGAGTTCCTGCTTCCTGTTACGAACAATATATGCTTTTGTCTGTTCAGTGAAATAATCCATCACAACCATGACATATTTGTTCCATTGTTATTCTGTTGTAAATGAATAAACATACCAACAGCAATTCTCTGGAGTGGTGTTCCAATACAATACTGTGGTAGTTTCCCATGCTGTTTCTTTCACAGACCTTTCACTCACAACATAGTTCATATGACTTACCAGTCCTCCACAGATCCCTGGCACCCAATCCAATAGAAACTTTCTTTTTCTGTCCAGTGTCTTGGACACCTAAGTATCCAACTGCTAGAAGGTTGTGGATATGATAGAGTGCTTCTGAATGTAGAGACTGTGGAAGGACCAACTTTGGTCATTGTTTCTATCTACTGTTACTTTATCATTTCCAACACAACAAACTCTCTTGTAGGCAAAGTGAATTCCATTGTGCTCAGAATGTCATTGTCTTTGGGCTGTATGGAGGAACTGTTTACCACCAAGGAATTTCCTTTATTATTCTTGATCTACTGAATATTTAGTTTTTAACTCATGTTATTTGCTTGAGCATCATTCATTTGAGTGTTGGATCACATTAGTTTTTCACCATCACTTGTGAATGTTCTATCTTGTACTGTACTCTGTTGTACCTTATGTTAGACATCATTACTATCTCATGCTTCCCACTTTTTCCTAATCTTTGCATTCTTCATTAACACACAGTCTTGGAATAATGTGTCAGAATTTCCATGATTCCAACCCAGACAATTCATGATGTTAAAGTTGTACTCCTGAAATTTCTGGAGTCATATTGTTATTTGGCCTTCTGGATTACAGGCATTTACTGCCTCTTCAGTGCTATTTGATCTGTATGGAGTGTACTCTTCTGGCCATTTAGGTAATGATGGAAATCATTCAGGGCTTTAACAACACTTAGTAGCTCTTTCACAGTTGTACAATGCCTCCTTTCTGCAACTTCCATTGCCTTGTTATTATAGGCAATGACATGTTCTTTTACATGTTGTGCTTGTATTAACATTGGAATATGTATATAATATGTGTGGATCTTCAAGAGTTTGGTATAATACAGGAGTAGTGATTAATTCTTTCTTTAGTTAGTTGAATGCATGTTCACAATCAATAGCCCAAAAGAACTAATTTAGTGTCTCAAGTAGTTTGTGTAGAGGATGAGCTATTTCAAAGAATGATTTTATAAAATGACAAAAGTAAGAACATAGTCCCAGAAATTCTCTTACTTCATGCAAGTTATTTGGTGCTGCAACAATGTTGAACACATTCAATCTTAGATGACTCTGTAGACACCCCATCCCTACCATGTGTCACAGAAAATTCACCTGTTGATGAAACAATTCACACTTCTTGAGATTCAACTTAAGGTGCTCTTTTCTCAACCAATCCAGAACTTTCATTAGCCCATCATAAGCATTATCAAAGGCTTACCTATGTGTGACTATGCCATCCGATTAGGTGAGTAAAATGTTCCAGGATATTTTAGAGTGAGCACACTCCATTATTCATAGAACTGTAAAAGGTGCATTGTATAACCCAACTGATAACACAACAAATCACCACAATTCATTTCCTGCTGTAAAGGCTGTCTTCTCTCTTCTTGTTTCATCAACTTGCACTTGTCAATACCCACTTTTAAGGAACAAAGTCTAAAAATATCATCTACCATCCAAAGTAGAGTCGTTCTTTGGGAATGGGTAGATATCCTTTTTTGTAACTTCATTCACCTTTTGGTTGTCCACACAGATTCTTATGGACCCATCATTCTTCTTTACAAGCACAATAGAAGATGACCATGGACAAGTATCCAGTTCTACCATTCCTTGTTCTCTCATGGCTTCTTATCTCTTTGAAAGCCTCCAGTTTCAATGTTATATGATATTCTATTTGTTTGGTCTAAGCCATGAAACCCACTGGAAAATGTATCTTGATATTCTGTGAGTAATCACGTAATATCTGGTATTGATAAGCCATAATACCTCTAAACTCCATTAATACAGCTCTGGAAAGTGAAGTGGCAAGCTGTAGTATATATAAGAATTTGACATCAGATTTTTATGTTCTTTGATGTGGAAATATTACCTGTACAGCTTCATATTTTGTAATTTCCCATTCAGATTTGACTCGAATTTTGTGATTTGCTGGGCAAATGGTCCTAATGGTAGC
Source organism: Limulus polyphemus (assembly GCF_000517525.1). NCBI lineage: Eukaryota > Metazoa > Arthropoda > Merostomata > Xiphosura > Limulidae > Limulus > Limulus polyphemus. The sequence goes on from NW_013669303.1 coordinate 108,527, forward strand.
ATCTTCTTTCTTTGCCTCTGGAGGTAATTTCCTATTTTTCATTACCTGATTGGCTCAATCAATTTTTGCTCTAGAACCAATGTTGATCAATTTACTGCAATGCTTCCTATCAATAAACCCGTGTACTCCTGTACTGGTTCCTTTAATAAACTTCTTGAATTTGCCCCATATATCTAGCTAATCCTGTTTTTTCACAATGTCTGGTCAGATTTTTGTTTTCCTTTTGATCTGGTTGGGTTCAAAGACTCCTTGGTTTATTAACAGTTGTTGATTCCTCACAATATCAGCTGTAAGGCTGTTTTTCATATTTATAATAGTTCCTTTTTACTCCCATTCAGTGGAAAGAATTTTAATTCCATACAGGCTTGTTTGTACAGTTCCTGGCAATCAGTCATCGTTTTAACTTACATTTAAAACACCCATTGTTTTATAATGTATTTCCTTCATTCTATGTAGCTAGTTATCTAACTAATCCTTTGCTCTTCTAGACTATTTTCTTGAGGAGTTGAGGTTCCAATATTACTGGATCTGATCTAAAATTAGCATAGACCTAAAATATTTATAAACTTACTTGCAAAATTTCTTCACTAATAAATTGCTAATAAACAATTAGCCAGTTGACTAACTTCTAATTTGATCACTGAGGAATAGATACACTAACTCTCACTGTATAACTTAGTAACTGACACTGAACTTATTAATCCAGTAATTCATTGAGTCTGGTCTCCTATGTAATACAGGAAGCTTTAGCAAGATCAAATCAGTAAAGATTTGTCAATACCTGGATAACATCCTTACTTTTACTTATGGAATTATCAAAAAATGACATGAATAGAGCATGCAATCTGGGAGAAATGGCACTATTATTTTCTCTATGTAGAGATAATCTCTCTCAATCTGATTCAGAATTTCTTTTGCCTTAGATCTGTTTTTACACCTAGAAGAAAGTGCAAACTCTTTTTTCTCATGAGTATATCTTCTAAAGGAATTGTAAGTTTGTTCTCTGTCTTTTACATATTAAATAAACTGTTATTATCTTGTACAACAAGCTGTGTTAAGTATTTTTCTTTCAATAAGTCAAATCAGAAAATCAGATTTACTTCTGCATAATATTTTCTGTCATTCCCTCTGCTATTTTGGTTGCTATTCTGACTTATAAGATAATCAGTGCACCTGGAAACACCATATTCACACATAATCAGAAGTTAATCTCTAGAAGACTTTATGCCATTATTCAGTATACATGCAAAGCAAGTAGGTGAATATGCATAAGTAAACATTGTACTGTATTTTAATACTTTATATTAATAATTTGATAGACTAGACAATATACAACTGAAATTCACCCTATCCACGACTGAAAGACACCATTCCTCAGTAAGATCATTCTTCATAAACATTCGTTTTTGTTGCTGTTGCTTATATTAATGTTTAGAACTAAATCCATACTTAAAGACGGGTGGTGTTGATTAGTTGTCTTTACTCTTTTTCTATCAGTTCAAAATCAGAGACGACTACGATCAGATGGCTTTTTGTGTAGCTTTGCATGAACACTTTTAAACAAATATAAAAACAAACTCCTCAGTCTAATACAAGCTCACCCGTCTGCCCACAACTGGATAGCCTTAACATGACTTTGTTCTCTCTGAGTTAAACCATCAGCTTGCTTTTTGGCTAAAGATTCCATGGTTTCAATTTCCATTTTAAAACTGTTGTCTAGTCGTGGTGTCCTTCCACTGCCAATAAGATCTAAGCCTATAGACATCACATGGCCCATCACTAGAAATAAAACGCTGATATAGGTATATTTAAATAGACTGACAAGAAATAACAAAATGAATAAAACAATCAAACTTAAGGATAACATTTAAAGTTTACATTATAAGTTATATTACTGCCATATTTTTATTAAATTATTGCTCCACCGTGGCTCAACGGTAAGTCTGTGTGCTTGCACTAAAAACCATGGTAGCACAGCAAGGATATCCCATTGTGTAGCTTTTTCACTTAACAACAAACATTAAATTATTATAAAGAAATTCATATGAATATGATTATTTCAAGTTTAAATGGAAATGGAAAATATTATGAAAGTGTGAAGATTTGAGAGTAAATTAGACTGTACTCTTTATAATTACGGCGATTCTAGAGCAGTGTGAATTATTTTCACCTGTTCATAAAAGCTTTTGTTTAGAAATTTATTTATAGTTCCAAATTGTCAGAAGATTATTTTAAAAAATATAAATGTAATTTTGTTGGATGTTTTTAAGTCGCTTGAGTTTTGAAACTGTATAGTGTTTCAATCATTAATTATATTTTACGACCATCATAGTTATATCTTATGATAAGAAGAAAAAATTGTGTTACGACGGCGGAATTCACGTTACGTTGGTAACACATGATGAGTTTCAAGGAGGACCATGAAGGCCCGAGTGCATTCGAGACGCCCTCTTTTTTAATATATAAGCCTGGCGAGTAAAACCAGCACGATAAATAGAAGAGTCTCCAACCATTATTAGTCTCAAAGTGGGTTCCTCGTCATCGAATTTAAAATAGAAGAGATATAGATAGATTGAAGATAGAGATAATTGAGTCAAGCGAACAGTAGGCACCGTAAGTAAAGTGTGTGTGAATCACTGTAATTTAAAGCGTGTGTTATAAAGGTTGTTAAGCTTAAATGACTGTGGAAATTAAGTGTATTACAAAGTTTGTAACGAGAAAGAATAAATTAGTTTTCATCAAGAAAGAACTTGTATCGCTGAAGGTCCTCGGAAAGAATTTATACTGGAAATTAACAAACGACCAGATACATAACAATAGATTGGTTTCACCTATCTTACCAAAATCTGGATCTGCTACTTTCATATTTTCTAGTGTTGTCTTCAAACCACCAAATGTTTTGTCATCATACCATCCAATAAGCTATGAAAACGAAACGTAACAAATAAAATATGTATTAATATTTCAAATATCTTCCTAATTTTATTAGTTTCATATGAAGAATTTTGATTTCAATCCTGCCATGTGTGTGCCTTATTTTACTGAAGTCTGAAGTTAATTAGGTGCAGACGATTATTGTCTGGTACTGAGGAATTCTTGTCCCTGTAAATTTATGCAAACACTAAAGTTGCCAGTTTAAAATATAATGAAAATAAAATATTATACCTTCATTATGATTATAAATAAAACTTAAACGTGAAATAGTATGATTTTAATAGAAACTGGATATCTTATGAAATAAAACGAAAACTAATTAATTGAGATTCTGAAAGTTATTTTCACCCAACAACGCACGTTTGATATTTAATAAAGGTAAAGTACGAATTACTTTTGACTTCTCTAAATACATAAAGAAAACTTGTTGCATTAAGTGTTTGGCTGTATTTGTACCTGAGATAAAGCTGAATCAAATAGTTTACATGCTTGATCACTAGGAGTTGATAAAACTAGACCTTCATCTGCCCATTCCTGAAATAAAGAGAGATAAAAATGTTGAAAATACAACATTCAACAGTTTTGTATTTCAAGAAACATAGCTAAAAAATTAGGAAAGTTTGTGTTTCCACGTAAATTTAAAATTTAATTCACTTACAGCTGTGTATTAAGCTAAAAGTTGTTGTTGTTCTTTGAAAATTTACAAAATATTTTTTCTATTCCTGATTATTTACTCTGACAACAATGTACAAATGTTTTAAAAATGCTATAAACGATATTCCGGGACAACTGGTCATTCTGTTTGTTATCTTTCTACTACTAGAAATCAAATATAAGCAGTGATTTACGTATGTTAAATAATTCTTTTACAAAGAAGAAGAAACCGGTGATATTTGTAGAAATAAAGTACAAACAGTGTATATTGTAAGTAAAATTATTCTCTTCTATCATCTACTATTTTTTAATACGAAGAATGTTTATGTTTGTTTTAGCGCAAAGCGATAGGTTATCTACGCTCTGTTCACCACAAAAAATCGAACCCCGAATTTAGCGTTGTAAATCCGTAAATTTAAACATTGAATCTCATTATCACGTCCTGAATGTTGAGGTACTACTACTAGGTACTAGTACGTTGTAGCTCAAAATGTAAAAACTGAAAATTTAGGTATGCGGGTTGAATAAATGCTTCTTTTTCTTCTTCGTGTCGCCTAGTTTGTTTGTTTGTTATGAATTTCGCGCAAAGCTACACGAGGGCTATCTGCGTTAGCCGTCCCTAATATAGCTGTGTAAGACTAGAGGGAAGGCAGCTAGTCATCACCACCCACCGCCAACTCTTGGGCTACTCTTTTACCAACGAATGGTGGAATTGACCGTCGCATTATAACGCCCCCACGGCTGAAAGGGCGAGCATGTTTGGTGTGACGGCGATTCGAACCCGCGACCCACAGATTACGAGTGGAGCGCCCTAACCACCTGGTCATGCCGAGCCACGTGTCGAAATAGCAAACAATAAATATAGATATAGGTATTTAAAGCACCTGTAGATAGACTGCATTACACAAATAACACAATTATACATTTTTCAGTCCCTGACAAACAAACCCACTTGTTATTTTTTGTACAAAACAAATTCCCAACTTCCATGAATAACTACTCCTGTCATCTACAAAACAATTTGTATTCCTTGACTTGGATTTTGTGAAAACTTCACGGCAGAAAAAAAAGAAAAAGGAACAAAGTATATTATATAACTTGTAAATAATCTTCCCTAAACTGTTGAAATAAATGAGATATGCTTACCGTTCCTCCTCTGAAGTGTGAACGAATCATTTTTCTAGTTTTTTCAGCTCTAGAATAGGGAGAAAAAATACTTCAGATTTCTTTCTTTTTTTTTGTATTGCTATTTGCGTCTATTTGTAATGGCATTTCATTTAATATCTAATGTGTACATCAACGGTTTCTAATAATTATATAATAGAAACACCCTTTCCTGTTTAAGTAGATAACTGCTATAAGAAGTAATGTTTCAATTATTTGGCAGTTTGAAAAGGCCAAAACTCATTCTCATTCTCAAGGTTTGTAAATATATATGTTGACGAATGGATGCTTGAACATATTTTCTTGTCCTGTGTTTAGTATTTATTTATTGTGAATACCTCAACCCCTTTGATATTTTAGGTCCTAGTTTGCAATACTTCTTCTCTCTTCGTGGGAACTATCGCGTGCCCGGATCCAACAAAGATCTACTATAATGGTAAATGTGTATGGAATATAGAAAAACGAACTGCATCAGGAAGAGAGATGCTCCAAACCCCAAACCACAGTTCTTCATCTTATCGAAGACACTCGTTAATTATTTAGTTGCTTTGACAGTACTCTCCTGGGCACTGGCCTTGAAATACGATTTAAAATCTTAAAACCAAAGAATTAAGATAATGTGAAAAGTGAAATGGACAGGTCTTTTCCATAAATATTCCTTTATGTCTTCTATTCTTACGCTTTGGATTAGATAACTTTTTCCTGCATATACCTATAAGCCTAGAATTCTGGGGTAAAAAAGACCGTCTTCCATTGACCAAAAGTTGTTAGAACAGTCAGAAGGTAGCGTAGTTCTTTATGTAGTGAGAAAACACGGTAGTTAACTGAAAGCAAATTTCACAAACGTAGAAGAAAGTTTATGGGAACCACTTTGTTTTATTCAGCATTTCTAAACAGGAAAAAATAGCAATTCATAATATTTTCATCAAACTGCTCTCACCAAGAACACTAATTCACCCCATCATCAGTTAAAGCCCTTTGATTCCTACTCAAAGTGGCCAAGAGTTTCTGGTTCTCTCTTATCACTGAGTTACAATCAGTCACAATAAACGTTTTCGTACAGTATCAGATCAATGTTAGTAACAATACCACCTGAGTAATTTAAACCTTTTAATTTCTTTTCTGCTATTGTTTGTTTGTAATTAAACACAAAGCTACACAATGGGCTATCTGTGCTCTGCCCACCATGGGTATCCAAACCCGGATTCTAACGTTGTAAGTCCGCAGACATACCGCTGTACCACTGGGGGGCTTTTTCTGCTATTAAATGTCATAAACGTACATACCATTCTTTATATAATATGTTAGGTTGTCAAAAAATTAATGTCGCTTTTTTAGATGAAGAAACCCGAGCAACTTATATATCAAAACAAAACATTTATTAA
>NW_013669303.1:115493-117003 GCF_000517525.1 Limulus polyphemus
GTTTTTATGGCTAAAGTCACCTGAACTAAATTTGCTGAACCACCGTTGACACTTACAAACGTTCAAAACATTTCCACAAACTTCTTTGATATTCTTTGTGACTACAGAGACGTTGCGTCTCTTCTTGTATTCAAACAGCATTACATGCCGAATGTTTTTCTCGTCATGTGCAATCACTATAAGGGATTAGAGTATACCAAACTTTACACATTATATAGGCTACACTAACGTGACGTTTAGATGGTTCGCTTAACTATTATACATTATACGTGATGTACATTTTTGGAGGGATGGTTAATGAAAATGTTCCAAAACGCGACATTAATTTCTTAACGACCTAATATCAAAATAATTGAAAATCTGTTAAATCAATAATTTCTTTATTATTGTGCATGCTAATTTTTAAACTCCTCAAGAATGTAAACATCTCCAGGTGAATGAGCCTGGGATCATAGCGCTATTTCAAGTGATCAAAAGCATTATGGAAAGTCAAAACCGATCATTCAATCGCCTAAACTGTTATAATACAGAACATTTATTTCCTCTTAAGCTTCTTTACCTAAATGTAGATTTTAGGAAGGCTAATGTACCACATTAACAAATCAAACAGTTAATCTACTCATGATACATATTGTTAAGATAGCGGAAGTCACGTGACGCTGGTAACACGTGATGAGTTTCTAGAAGGATCGGGGAATATCACGAATAATCCAGTATTTGCGTGACGCCCTCTATTCCTGTATATAAACGCGCCAGATTAAGCGAGACAATTAATCGGTACTGGAATAGCAGACAGAGATTGAAGATATAGACATATAATTGAGTCAAGCCGTAAGTAAAGTGTGTAAATCATTGTGAATTATATCGTGTATTTAAGTTAAAGTGACTGTAGAAATTAAGTGTATTGGAAAGTTGAATTGAGAAAAAATAAACTAGTTTTATTTAAGAAAGGACTTTTATCGGTTAAGTTTCTCGGAAAGAATTTCTACGAAAAATTAACAAACGAGAACACAGACGTAACAATATGATTGTAGTGTGTTGTTTCTTTATTTATAAATATATATAAAAATAATAATTCTTAACGTACATAACTCAACATTTACATGTCATTCTTAAGCATTCTTTAAAGCTTTGTAACATTCTTCCATTGAAACTTACTGAAAAATATGTATATCACACACATATACAGAGGTATAATCGTATTCTCTCAGAACAATCTGCACGTGCCAACACAGCTTCCTGTGGCCAAATATACAGTCTTGGTGCCACATAGTTTAGCATAAAGCTATGACTAAACGTTTTGCATCACTCTAAAATTATCTAATGTTACTTTGCAGAGTTGAATAAAACTTGCTGAATAATATTACTTTTAAAGACTGCTTTAAAATAACCTAAAAGATAACTCCACCCTTCACAGCCTCATGGGGTCCATGCCTGAGAGGATTGGGGAAGTCTTGAAAAACTAAGGAGCGCATTTCAAATACTAAGTTACTACGTTACTGGCCCGGCA
>NW_013669304.1:0-6349 GCF_000517525.1 Limulus polyphemus
TGATTATTTTTAAGATGAAGATCCCAAAGCAAACCAGTCGTTTTTTTATTTTTTTTAATTTATTTGTTTGTTTTGCAATAATAATTACCCATGATGCTTAGAGAAATAATGGTTGAAACGTGAATAAGCTTATAATCGTTTTATCCGAGTATTTAAGGAATAGCTTTGGAACAAAAATTCATGTAAAATAAATTTGAAGTGCACATTTAATTTATTGAGAAATAGGCATTATAGATTTTCGCATATATCTATCGTATCACATTCTTTATCGTGAATAATTATAGTGCTGGAATTTGTTTTCTGTGACCAACTTTTCTGCTTGGAATTGTAAAACTATAAACCTCTGGCTTCTCTTATATAAGTATTTAATATTACTCATACAGTTCTCGTAAGTGATAACAGGAGGCACGAAGCAGAAATAAAAATTAATTGATGTTTCTAATACTTATAATAGTTATCTATTTCTTTTAAAAAAAAAAGTCTCCTGGTGGATCATCGGTAAATTTTGGATTTAAAATCTGGGGCTTGATTCTCTGCAGTGGAAAGAGCGCACATCGCCTTTTGTGTATCTTTGCGCTAAAACTAACATACTGCTACGACATCGAGGTCACGTGACTAGTATCATGCCACGTCGTTCTCGAACATTCACGTCCTTTCCTTAAATCTCGTGATCCTTCTATATATAGTGTAGTCTTGTATATATAAGACCGGCCACGAAGCGACGGGAGGATGAGTAATTGAATGTATGCTGACAGGGAGAATATTGTTGGGCACGTGAGACGTTCATTGAGAATTATAGCGTTTGTTATAGAGCGACTGTTGAAATTAAGTGTATCGTAGAGTTGTATTCAGAAAGAATAAACCAGTTTTATTTAAGAAAGGACTTGTGTAGCTAAAGTTTCGTCGGAACGAATTTACGGAAAATTAACTAACGAACGGAGACGTAACAATACAAAATATTTAAAAAAATATGTATACTCAATCTGTGTTGCGACTTTCGTCAAATAAAACAGTCTCAGTGTAGAAGTTGGTTTTAATGGTATACGTCGATTTTTTTTTTTGTTGTATACACTTTTTGACGTGCCAAGTTTTTATACCAGCATCGTACAATTAATTAAATGTAAACCCTACGAAACAATAGTTATGAACAGTGGCACAACTAAACGTCAATACGTCCCTTGAGCAACATTTCATGAGGGGGGGGGGGGGTATCTACTGTTGTTAACGTTTCAAGAAGCCTCCAATAGGCTTGATAGGAAGTCTTAGGGTACAAGGACTTGAACCAACCAATAAAATAGGTAGTTGAGCTTGTGCATATTCTGTTATTTTTCATAAGATTTTATCAACTTGTCTTCATAGAGAATGGTATTATCTTCTTATGTCGTACTTTTGTTTTGAGGGGGGTGACTGTTCTGTGTCAGTATTATTTACAACGAAATTAAAGGCAAGTTTGATTTTCGGAATAGAAAGTTATACTGAAAGTTTAGTTTGTTGTCAAGCGCAAATTTGTATAATTGATTATATGTGCTGTACCTAACACATTGGTCAAACTATGAATTTTGGTATGGTAGGCCCTTACGTTTATAACTGTGCCACGGGAGGAACGTTAAAAGTCCCCACAGTAGTTTATCGGGTAGTTTAAGTATTTAAAACTCTAAAATCCTTAATTAATATTCTCAAAGTGGACAGATCGCAGATAGACTTTATGTTTATGTAATTTGCGCCAAAACAACACATTAAAAAAATAGAACTGAGGTTAATTGACAATTCCATTTAAAATGACATAAAGTTCCCGCTTTTATGACTAATGGTATTTGCTCATGCGTAAATATATTTTATTTATTGACTACGGGGTTTTCAAACTTTTGTGCAAGAGAGCCGCACCCTGATTATGGATGTTCTGATTGAGAGGCTTAATTGAGTGTGTAAAAATAGATACATGTTATTTATTTATTCCGCATGTTTGAGGAAAACCACGAAGTTAGGAAGTATTTTCATAGCCAGTGTTTTCGTAACTTTTATATCTAAATAATTTAGTGACATTTTCCATGCTGAACGACTCTGAAGAACCGTCGCGATACATGAGCCGTTAGAAACGGTTTGTTGGTTCCCGCAAGTGGGCAATACGGTCACCGTGAACGTCGTACAATTTAGTGCTAACTGTTTTTAATTTTAAGGTTCGTGGAATTGGAGATTATTAGGTAAGGTTTAAAGATATAAACTAATATTATTTTGCGTTAAGAAAGACATCGTTAAAACAATGCAGAGTTTTAAAATTTTGTGTATTTTGGTTTTTCAAAGTAAAATCGTTAAGACGCATTATAATCTATACTAGCGTATAGCCCATCAAAAACGACGGGGCAATGTACTACTACCCCCACCCCACAGCATACCCTAACCTCACATTTCATAGCTGACTGAAATAAATATATTTTGAGAAATCAATCTTGTCCAACTAAGAGCCAAAAAAAATGCAGTCGAAGCAGTCAAACGTCAGTAAATTCATTTGTGAGCCAATCAAAATTAAGATCTTTTATGAAATGAATTCGTGGCATATTCATAGAATAATTATTGGTAAAAAATCAGTTACATTAACACTGACAGTGCGTTTTGGTAACACTGCGTTCCAACAATGGCTTTTATGCCATGTTGCTTAGCAACAGAAGTATAACCTAATCTTGTTGTTAGTCTATGTACTGAAAGTATAAAATGAATTGTATATAGACAACAAAACTGGAAAAATATTTGTTGATTTTTTAATTTAGTCTCCATTGATTAAAGAGGTTTGTTTTTTATTAAAAACATTAGTGATATAAGAGAAAATAGCTTAATTCAGAAACGATTTAAGTTTAAAATTGTATAGATATTTTTACTTTTATAATAACTTTTATGCACTTGGCTCTAGGCTAGGTGATACCACACTATGTCTTTACTTTAAACCTATTATACCAACACTCACTACACTTGTAAGGTTTCATGGCACACTTGCACCCCATCACTAAAACTTTAATGGCAGGCACTAGACAGTAACTGAACTATTCTACCTGGATAAATTAATTTTGTCTTTTATGGCTCCTCCTATTTTAAAAAATCAAGTATGATGCAACTTGACACACATTGGCTTTTTATATAGGTTAGATACTGTGTTGAGTCTCATAACAAATCCATAATGTTTCACCATTTTAAGTCTGCATTTCAACTTCAAGTATAGTTTAGACCTAAGTAATATTACTTTAAATTAAACACTGTAATGTTGTAAAGTGACTGTGTATGTGGTAAAACTTTTTTTTTTCAAAAATATGCTTGTCATCAAATGACTTGTCAAGTTATGTGTATAAAATAAAAAATATATTAATTAGTGAGATTCTCGGATAAAATATAAATTTAAACTTTACATAAATTGAAAGTAGGAAAGGAAATAAACAATTTATAATCAACTTGTAATCAGTTCAAACTGGCAGGTAAAAGATGGACAAACATATTTTGTGCCTGAATATGGCATTTAATTAATACTATGGGGGCTAAGTGTAAATGTCATGACTTTTTTACATAGTTGCATTTCAAATTTAATTCAATGCAAGTCAATAAACTTGGCATCAAAATGTAGTTTATAATTATAATTTTAATAGTACATAAGATTTAATTTCATAATTTTGAATGGAAATATTTAACTTTTTAAGAAAATTCTCAATCTTCATTGTTCTACATCATGTGACACTGCTTTGCCCCAAATTGCCCATTTTAGGTTTTCTTTCAACTCCTACATGATCTTTCAAGTTTGGCACACAAATTACACAATTACAGTACAGACATTGCTCGGCCAAAATATAAACTTATAGCTTCCAATCTTGCTTTACTGAGGTATGAACAAGAAAGTAAAACCCACATACCACGCCTTCTGTTATTACATCCTGTCTTTCAATAAATTTCAGTTATTCTCCCTGACATTTGCTAGTGGATTGCTTATAACTAATATAAAGAACAAGTTGCACACCATGTAAGTTACTTGTTTTGTTTGAGCTGTAAAAGTTGATAGATTTGCCATCAGAGCTAAATGGGTTCAGACAAATACAGTGATCTGAGAAGGAATGAAATTTTTAACCTATTTATTGGTTAGTTATAAAGCTACCTGAATTATTTGTGTTACAACCAACATAGTCACAAAAAATAGGCTTAGGAAAGCAGGAACTTAACTGCAGGTTGGCATAAAGCTAAGGTAAACTCTTGTTTTTTATTTCTTATATTTTTTTTAACAGAGATATCTAGAGTGTAAATATTAAAAACTTGTTAGGTTAGATAAGAAAACTGATGAAAAGAATAACACACAAGTAACATAGATATGTTGCTTGGCATAACCTTAAACTTCCTTTATCCTAAAGTCCACACTCCAGTTGAGTGATATATTGCCTTTTGGGGTAGTTATACATGGTTCAAAAAGCATTATGATAATTAAATTAAAGCAGTTGTGAAAAGGTAAGAAAGATAAAGCTCATAAGATAACTGTAATTTAATGTTGCAGTTTATCATTCTGAAAAAGTATTTTTGATTTTATTTCATGTTTTTCATCTTTTTCTACAGATGATTTCACTACAGTTAGTCTTAGGTAGAGAAAAATAAGAGGTAACTTGTAAAGTTTTACTGAAAAACTTGATATTCACTTTGGAGGTTCTAGAGATTATGCAAATGAAACTATCAGAAGATGGAAAAAAGTATTCTTAACATGAAAATCACTTTGCACTCAAACTAGTCAAAATTACTTAGTAAATTCAAAGACAAGTAGAAATACTTAATTAACAGTTATGATATTTTTGTGGGCAACATATTTGTATTGTTTACTAAAAGCTTACCAAATTTTATTAAGATATACAGTAGAATTGGAGTTATAGTAAACATTTCTATATAAATAGCTTCACAGAAATGGGGGTTTGTGCAATGTTCCAAAGCCATTCTAAACATTTCATAAGTCCTTCATTTACTCAAGTTGTTTCCTCATAAAGAATTATTAACATAACATACAAGTAACTCTCTGGGATCAAAAACAGAAATTTCAAATCCATTGTCCACACTTTTATTTCTCTGGAATTCTTCAGTTAAATTCTTGTAATGCATCAGCTTCCACTACTGCTCGTGACAACTGATTCCATGAGTCAGTCACCTTATTTTTCCAAATCGTTTTATCTTCAGAATATAACACAAAGATATGGGAGACGTTTATTTTCCTAGTAACCCCCCCCCCCCGATAATTATGTAAACTTCTTTTCTGAAGAGAAAATAAAATATTGTTACCTATATCCCTGTAAGATAAGCCCTTTATATCTGGAAATGAACCCTTTCCAATAAGTCAATATTCGTTCTTGTACACAGTACTCCAAATCAGTACTAATTAGTAATTGTATAAAAGGAGAATTACTTATTTTGACATATAATCAATGGGTCTATAAAACACTTAAAATCTATTAGTAATAGAGCACTGCTTCAATGGTTTGAATGACTTATCCATCATTTCCAAGATCCAATTCAAATATCGTCATACTATTGAGTAGGTTGCTATGAATATCAAACGTGATTCATCCAAATTACTATAACCCAAGTACATTATCTTGATTTACTGTAATTAAAGTTTAAATAGTAAATTGATAAACTATGATTTATAAACATAATGAACATTATGTAGAGAACATAGTATATTTCAACAAAATGTTGGTCTGCCACCTTCCCTCATCCAGGTAGTGAACCCATATTTATTTTCCTTTATGATACCATAATTCACTAGATGAAATTATACAGCCTTTTTACCACACTCTTAGACTAGAATTTTTCCCATTTCAGAAGTAACACTAACTGGTCTATAATTTCTAAGACATCTATTATTATTACCCCGTTTAAAAATACTAGTAACATTAGCATTTCTCCAGTTCTCAGCAACTCAACTGCCCACCCTTTATTGACCTACCAAAAATGAGAGTAGCTAACATATCTGATCTTTAACCTTCTTTAAAATCCTGATGATGAGTGTATTTATTGAATTTGGAACTTTGAATCAGTGAAATAGATATGATGATTAAATTACAACTGGTTATAGTTTAAAATTAAAGCAGTGTAGAAGTAATGGAACAGAGTAGGAAAACAAGAGTTAAATGTGTTTATATTTATTAAACCATAACAAATAGTTTATTGGTGTTATGGATGAAATGAAATTACTTTTGAGTTAAATACTGATTAAAGCCACAAAACTAAACTAGTGTCACATACAAAGTTATATTTGCAAAACTAGAATGATTATTCGATGACGAGGAACCCACTTTGAGACTAATAATGGCTGGAGATGGGTTGAATGGGTAATGAAGCA
>NW_013669304.1:6905-58607 GCF_000517525.1 Limulus polyphemus
TGCTTCATTACCCATTCAACCCATCTCCAGCCATTATTAGAATGATTATTATATTCAACAGAATACCCCTCACAACATTAAGATTTTGAAACTTATTACAAAGTATTTAGAAAAATTTGCTGTAATTTCCTATTTACACCACTATGATACTTTTTGGCCTCTAATCTATCCCAGTTAACCCTTGCCTCTTTTGCACATATCGAAATGTTTCATGGAGTTGTATTCAAAATTTAAACAACTTTAGTTTCAACGTATGTCAGTAAAATTAGCATTAGTGTTTAGCTTATAATTCAAATTTTTATATTATCCAAGTTTTAATATATTAATTACAAAATAAAATATTCCAAAAAATGTTTAGTCTTCATTTCCGTGTGTCGTGATGCGTCTACAATCTGAATTCTCTTCTAGTTTGTATAACTTCAATATTATAGATGTCTGACACAATCTATAAACAATTCCAAGGTCAAATGTAGAGGTTCAATGTGCTAACTTCTCCATGTAATTAGAAATTTCTCAATATGTAGTAGAAGTGCTGCCCAACTTTCAAGGCAGTTTTCAAAATCACGTGCTCTTACATGGTTATAACCAGTAGAAAGGACTTGATTTAAATCTCAAATCCTTCAATGTTTTTTTTTTTCAATTGATTGATGTTAGATTAGTAGAGGATTTCATTAGGTGTGAGTTGATGCTTACACCATTTAACCTTTCTTTTAAATGGCTTAGTTATAAAATCAATTAAGTTACTGTTGTTTTTAGACATTATTTTAGTGATTTATGTATTACTTGTGTTTTATAATGCATATTTGAGAGTTAGATTAACTTCTGTGTCAACAAAGGCTTAGAATAAACAGAAAATTTGGCTTAGGTAACTAGGAGTGCATGAGTCCAAAGATGCATATATGTGTATGTAAATCTGTTAATTTGATGTAATTTAAGTCATACAAGCCAGGCAGTAAAACTATTAGACTAAAATATATCTGAAAAGGTAAACAGTTGAAATTTGAAAATAAAGAAATTGAAGATATGGTTACAAATAATTCATTCAATTAGAAGAAAAAATAGATTGTTCATTTGATTTCATAGTTTTTAGAATTTCCTATCATTATACAATGATGACTTAGCTGTAGTTCATTTAGAGAATATAACATTTAAAATATAAATTTTACCTTAAAAACTTTTTGTCTTTAGTTAGGAGATTCTAGAGGCTTAGCAAATGAATGAAAAGGTATTCTCATTCTTAGTATAAAAATCACCTTGCACTCAGATTAACTCAGTAAAGGTTTTGTAAATTAAAAGAAAACTTTTTACAATAAATATTTCATAAAAAATTCTGATTTTTTTTATGTAAAACAGACTTGTAGTGTGTACTAAGAACATGTGAAGATAACTTGGTAAATTCAGAGTTCTAGTATGTAAGTTGTCATGATTTCAAGCTCATGTAAAATGACAAACCCATGCTTGTAGGGTAAAACCATTGTAGCTGAAGAGATGTGTTTTATAGATCAGATAATCTATTTGGGCCAAGTGGCTTTTTGGAATTTAAATATAAGTGTATGAAGGCAGAAAACATGTTTCACATCTAGTTTATCCTTGGGTATTTTTAAATCTTAGATAAGTCGTATTAAAAAAAACTAATAATAAATAAAAGTGAAAGCCCTAAACTCTAGCACTTTCTACAGATTGAACTGTCCTACTGAGGTATAAAGGTAGAATGTTGAAATATTGTAAAGTGTGAACATGCTTTAAATGTTAGATTACCAAAGTTTTTGGAATGAATATATAAACTACAACTGTTGTTAATAGATATCTCTTCTAAGTCATGCAACAATATCCGGTCATGTGACCTCTTTGTTTCATACTGTGTGTATACATATATATATCTGTGTCAGTGTAAACTACTTGTACCTGATGATGACAAAACCTTGTCAAAATGTTGTACATTTGCTGTTATGTTAAACTTATATTAAAGTTTTTTTTTTCATTACCCATTCAAGCCGTCTCCAAGCATTATTAGTCTCAAAGTGGATTTCTCGTCATCGAATTTGAAATTACAAATTGTGTTGTTTGTGGTTGGGTTGATACAAGCAGTCAAATAGGTGTTAAGTGTTAAGGTTTTTTTTTAGGCTTCCTGTGTGAACCTTAATTAAATGTTTGTTTTTTTTCTCTTCGTAATTATAAAGAAAAAATTGTAAATTTTCGGGTGTTTGCTCTGCTGTACCTGATTTTATGACTTTTTTCCTCTTTTTTTTATCTCGGCTTAGTATTTTAAACATTTCCCACTACTATATAGTTGATTGGCTTGCTTCATCTTGGTAAGTTTCATGTACTGTTTATTTATGTAGAGGGCATGTTAGGTTTTCAATGAAATGAACAGGTGGGCAGAGCTCTTTAGAATTTGCTTAAATCTTGCCCATACAAGTGCTATCACTTCACTTCAATGGCAGCAAATGACATGACTCTATAAACCTTATTTTTTGGGATTGTTTTAGCATATTATACCTGGAAATAACTTTGATTTAAGAATATCAAGGGACCTGTGGGTACATCTAATCTGTTCCACCCATTAAACTAAACTTTAAAATAGAAATAAAACACCCAAAGCCAGCCTTTATCATTCAAATATATATCAAGCCTTCTCTTAAACTTCTTTAAGTTTATTGCATCCATCATAGCTGTAGGCAACCTATTCCAAATCACCCTGTTTGAAAATAAAACAGTCTCAAATGAAGATGACTCTACCCTGCCAAAATTTATATTTGTGTGCCCTTGTCCTTCCATTCTCACTATTAATTATGAAAAAAGATGTGTGAACACTCTCAATTTCCTTAACTCTTTTCATATGGAGTATGTAGATGTGACTGACCTTGTACCCACAAAGTAACCTAAGTTTCAATAATATAAATTTTAATTTGTTATACATATCTTCATGAAATTTAGCAAGCTTTTAGTTAACATTACAAGCTTCTTGTACACACAAAATCAGAATTTGTGAATATATGGAGTCCGTATTTTGATTACTCCAAGTGCAAAGTAATTTTCAGGTTAAAATTAAAAGTACTTTTCTTCATCTAAAAAGTTTCCAATTTAATTTGAATAATCTATAAAACATCCTAAATATATAAAGAAAATTTTTTTTCAGTAAAACTCTATTTTATCTGTTATTTCTCCTACCCTAATTCTACATGGACTTGGTCAACTTGACTGACTTTATAACCAATATAAAAAATACAAAATGAATCTAAATTACCCTTTTTTTTTCTTTCTAGAATGACTGCAGATTTAAACTGAAAACTACAATTTTATCCTAAGTAGCTTAAAGCTTTTAACAGTATACATCTGTTTATGCTTAATTTAATTTTTATTGACCTTTGAACTGTGTCTAACTAGTAATCCCACTACGCAAGTTGTAAATCACTCGGCAAATGCATATCTCGCATTATCATATTAAAAAGAGTTCAATTCATGAATTGCTCGCAAGCATATCTCATGAGGAATTTTTAGAAAATTTTTTCTATAACTTACCTAATATAATGTAATCTAACCTAATAACTTTCTAAATTTTACATTTTAGTTACTTTTATAACAGCTAAAAAAAAACTAATAGGAAAAACACAAAATACAGTTCTTACTTTTGACATCTTGTTTTTTTTTGCCGTTGGTTGTTGATGAAATTAAACCTACATTTTTCATAATGATCATACTAGTATGCTAAATAACTTTACATAAATAATGCACCTAAAATCTTAGAATAATAACATGCACAAAGTAACCAATGTTCTATAACTATTATAATTAAACTGGCTTTCTAAGACAAAGAAGGGTTTAAATTAATTCCCATAGCTGCTTGATCTGAACACCATAAGATAAACTTTCAAACTGAAGATGAAATTGACAATACTCTGTATTGAAGACAATGTACCATTATACATCATTCAATAGATTAAAACTTTGTTTTTCTATTGGTTATAAATGATATAGTATTAAATGTCAGAGAGAATTAGTGGCAATTTGTGAAAGGAAGGATATGACAGGTAGGTCTGATTTTGTAGGTTAGGACTCCATAAAAAAAAATAAGATTTAAGGCTATGAAAATTAGACTTTGCCATAGTAATATCTGTATTATAATAAATAATTTTTGTTAAATTCCATACTTTAGAGAGTGGTGGTAACTACAATTTGAAAAGGGGAAAGACCTAGAGAACAAATGTTATGATTCTCATACTTGGGAAGAATGAGGATCTTTTAAATATTTCCTTATAAAATTAAGAACTTAAAACATTAAGAAGATTAGTAAAAATTGTTAATTTAAAAAAGAAGAATAGGGATCATTAGAAAAGTATAGAAACAAAGTTAATGCAATGTAGACAGATGCGGATACATGTTTATCTTGTGAGGTCTACACGACACATGTATGTTCTTCAACAGTCTGCTGTACACAAATGTTTGTTAGAATAAAGCAGGCCTTGACTAATCCCAGGCACCAGGTCACCATGGCGACTAAAAATTTCATGGTGTTGCCCTGTATTTTCTTCTATTTTATTAGTGTGTGGGGCTATGCTAAAAATAACTTGAATCTAGAACTGTTCTGGACTCTTTGAAAGTCCGGAACTATTTTTGCATTCTTAGAGTATCAAACTTTGTTTCTGGGATTTTAATGGCAGATTCACCACTTCTTCATGTTTTTCATGAATGAAATGCTATGGTTGTACAGCACGTTACTAATTTCATGCCAGTTTGTTTTTCTTTTTTCTCTCAATTTAACCAATTAGTGAGCGTGTTTACACTCAGGCGGAACCAAAGGCAGTTAGTTCTGGCAATACTATAAAGTGGTTGTTGATATCATGTGATCGTTGTTAGCATGCACTTGTTGCTGTGAAAGTAAATAAATATATACGTAACCCCCCATTTCCAGTACAAACAGTTGTGAAGTTAGGCTAGGCACATCTGGCTCCTAGATCTGAAAATATTTATCAAGGCCTGGAATAAGGGGACACAAAAATGCATGCAAAATAGATGACAGTGACACAATTAGTGTAAGTCGTCAATTATTGACAACATTTACAACCGCTACCTTAACATCAACAATTTAAAAATAGCAATAGCTATGTGAAGTAGTGCTATATGCAGTGGTAATAAATTCCGAATATGAACTCACGATTTAAGCAAAGTATAAGAAACAGTAGAAAGAATCACAGTCGTCGTCTGTGTAGGGAAATCTACTATGGTATTCGTCCACTGCTGAAATATAGTCATGGAAATCCATGTAGAGACAGCAAACTCAAGTAACGATGAACAATAGCAACTCAAGTAATGATATGCAACAGTAAAATTGGGAACCTTTCATGTTGCAATTTTTAAATAATGTGCTAGAAAATATACATGTTGTAGTTTGAAACTAATGCATGTGCTAGGAAAACACCAGCTTTTTTTTATGGCAAAAAGTGATTTTGCAGCACAACAGAATTAAGGAAATTGTATGAAGTTTAAAACTATTCTCTTAGTTCTCACAAAATTCCTTTGTGATCCCACACTACAGTAGATACCACTTGCAATAATTTTATAGTGCAGTCATAATAGGGATTTGTAGCTTGAGCAAACTGTCAGAAGTAGATCTGTAGCCTTGTTTGATTACTTTTTTTGCAGTCCCTAATTGTAGATTTTAAATTTTCAGTCTTCAATTATCTTGTATGTTAGCATTTTTAATGCACGGCAGTGTGCAAATATATGCGTAGAATAAGACACTATCTCCACTAACCACATATAAAATTTTACCAATAGAAAAGCAGCCTTTCAAATAAAACAAGTATGTCTGAGACATCGCTTTGCATCTTTATATAATAATTATTTACCGAGCCAGATAGGTGGCTTTGTGACAGGAGTTTTGTGTAAATGCACATAACATGTATTGAGTACAAATGCAGCTGCTCAGAATAACATCACATCTGTTATGTATTTATAACCAAGTAAATCAACTTTCAATGAAAAATAATCAACTTTTAAATAGGTCATTATGGACATTCCCAGCATTCCATATAGTATATCTGACTATGTTTTTAGTGCAAAATACCCAGTTGATTTTTATGTAGGCTAGTAAAATATTAATATGAATAATAATAATATCATGAACAAATGGACAAATTTTGATTTTGTGAAATCACTTATTTTGCTTATTATCACTGTTTGGGTGGTCTTAACTATTGGAAAGGAAGATTTTGAGTGCTTTTTCAAGGATAAGTCTGCTTTTTAAGGTGGTTTTTTCCCCAAATGTTCTGTTAGCGTTTTGATTGTGATTCATGATAATATAAAAATTTGATTTATTAACTAACTTTTGATGCCATGTTTATTTGTAAACATTGATAGTAAATAGTTTAATTAAACCTTGAATGTAACTCTGTAAAAGGATGTGACATGCACTTTGACCTACCCATTGTGAGAGGGTTAATAATCTTAAAATCCATACTAACTCTTCTTTTTTCAAGTGCCACATACAATGAAGTTATAACCTCTTTAGATTTGTATTCAGTATTGCTATAGATGCAACTCAAAATCCCATTTGTCCTGCTGCTAGCAACACCACATTGCTTGGATGGCTTAAGAGGCTGATATACCATCACACCAAGATTTTTTTTTCTTCCATAACACTGTTAAGATTATTCCAATCAATATTTTACGTGCATTTCAAATTATGATATCCCATATGCATGACCTTGTATTTATTATAGTTAAAAAACCATCTGCAGTTTATTTGCCCAACTCACCAAATAATCCAAATACTTCTGTAAAGTTGCTTCATCCTCAACACAGCCAGCAAATTTAAGTAATTTCTTGACCATTTCTTAACCATGTCATTAGTATAAATAAAAACAAAAGTCCTAAAACTGACCCCTGAGGTACCCCACTTGTAACATTAATCCAGTTTCACTGAACTCATTTATAACAGCTCTGCTTTCTTCCATCTAGGCACTCTTCTATGCAGTGAGCCAACCTATCCCCCACACTTATGAAAATAATTTTAAACAAGTCTTTTTATGTGACACCTGTCAATTACTTTTTGAAAACCAGATGCACTAAATCCACATTTGTACCATCATCTACATGAGCAGTGACTTCTTCAAAGAATGTCAAAAGATAAGTTAAGCATGATTTTCCCTTAGTAAAACTGTGCTGATTATCCAACAAAATTTTAAACTTGGTTAAATGACTTTGCAAAATGTCTTTTATTAGACTTTCAAAAACTTTTACTACCACAGATGTAACACTAATAGGCTTATAATTACTGGAACAGTTCTTATCACCTTCCTTGAAAAGAGGAATAACATTAGCTAACTTCCAGTTGTCTGGCACCTTCCCACTGTTCAATCACTCAGGAAAAATATTAGCAAATGGCTCACATATCCATTCCTTAACCTTCCTTGTGAAAAATATTATATGGCCCAGAAACTTTATCATTTTTCAAAATTCCTAGTTTTTCTCTTTACAAATTCAAAATTAATGTGATTATGTTTTTAAATTTTGTTCAGCAACTGTTAGGAAGAGGAATATTGCTTAAATCTTTTTAGTAACAAGAGGTAATCCTCAATAGCCGTGGCTCTTGAAATTCTTTAAGACAGGATTATAATAAATTAATCTATGAAACCTTGGGCATGGTCAAATACATCAATTGAAAGGGTTTGACCTCCTATGTTACCCACTCTCCACCCTAGCAACCATTTCTATAAGTTAACAATAAAATTATGATACCATTGTTCTTAGTAGGATCCCTGACCAATAAAAACATCCTGAAAAAGTTTCTAAAAAACCTTTCTCTCTCATGATTTGACTTTTAACATTTCCCAATTTATATGACTGAAATTAAAATCCCCCATAATGACCTCACCTATAGCTTGATTCTTTATCTCATTACTGAGTCTCTCATTAATTCCATCAGTTTTGCTGATGATCTGTAACTAGTTCCAACCTAATGCCTTCCTCTATTATATGCACTAAGAGAACCCAGATAGATTCACCCCTTCATATCTTATATGCACTAAGAGAACCCAGATAGATTCACCCCTTCATATCTTATATGCACTAAGAGAACCCAGATAGATTCACCCCTTCATATCTTATATGTGCTAAGAGAACCTAGATAGATTCACCCTTCATATCTTATATGCACTAAGAGAACCCAGATAGATTTAACCCTTTATATCTTATATGCACTAAGAGAACCAAGATAGATTCAACTCTTCATCTTATATGTGCTAAGAGAAACCCAGACAGATTTAACCTTTCTGCTGTTAGCTTTAACTTAAACAGAATGTAATTCACATTTTACATATAAAGCCCCTACCCACTTTAGTATTTTATCCCCCTTTTAAATAACATATGAATAAATCCACTATTTCAGAGAAATTTGTCAACAAAATTGTCTACATATAACTATGTTTCAGTTATTCTCATTGCATTGAAATCCTCTATTCAGACTAATGCTATAAAGTCTTCTATTTTATTTCTTTTAGTATCATGTAAGATTATATAAAAATGAGTGACGAGTGTCAGTCGTTTGCAGTTAAGAAGTTAAAAGTAAATTGTTTTGTTAACTCTCCAAGCATGGGTGGGTTAAAATGTGCATATCACAACTTTATTTGCAGAATTATATTCAAAATTTAATTAGATTTTATTATCAATGTATATCATTAAACTTGGTATCAAAACATAGTTTATAATTCAAATTTTGATATATAGATTTTCATTCTGTAATTTTAAAAGAAAATATTTAAATAAATTCTCAATTTTTGCATCCTAACATCATGTGGCACTTGTTTGCTCTGAACTGTCCACCTTAGATTTGTTTTCCACCAATATATTTCTTACGTTTTCAAGGGATTACACATTTATATGTAAGTTAAGGTGTAAAGTTATGACCCATAAACTTCTTGCTTTATTGGAAAAATGAACCAGAAAGTGAAACCCACCTTCCACACCCTTCCTAGGACACACTGTCTTTCAAAAATGTTAGTACTTCTCTATGAACATTTACTACTGGATTATTTCCAATCAATAGAAAGAGAATATTCCACTTTACTGAATGGAAAAAGACTAGTAGTCATTGGAATAACTGGTATTGAAGATATTGGCATTTTTTTTCTTTGTCCCAGCATTGGACCTCAGCTTGACTGGGTATGTGAATTGCTTAACCAAGTTGTAGCTTAGTTAGAAAGCCACATAAATTGTTTGTGCTTTAAGACATTCTATTTTATATTAGTGGTAATATTTTATATTCTAAATTGCATATTGGAATTTTTTTTTATTTGTGAGATCATGCTATTGTTACAAATAATTAGGTTTAATGTTTGATGTAGAATTCTATTGTACAAGTACAAATGTTTAAGAATGACAAGGTTTCAGATGTAAGTAGTAAATTTATTTTTGTTTTTTAAATATTTTTTATTTATTGTTAGAAAAGTAACTAACTTGTAAAAATGAGAAACTTGTTATGTTAGACAAGGAAACTTAAATGAACAAAGTACTTGTGTAGTATGTGTTCAACACAAGCGTGGTTGTGTCATTCGATGAGCATGTGCTGGAACTGGATCATTTGTTTAAGCAAAACTTTTACATGTAATAAATAGCTGTTATGTGTTAAGAGAGTCTAAGTGCAACTATAATGGAATAAAACTACATAAGCCTGCTAGCTTTAGTTCTAAAAATAAATAGTGTGTAATTGTCTGTTACAGCATGCAGTCAAGGAAAAAGGGTAATTTATGTTTATTTCATATTTTTTGTTATACAATGGGTCAAATTGAATGAAGCTGATATAGTTAGTGTTAGGTTAGAGAAAATACAGTTTTACTGAAAAAACTTTTGTTATTTATTCATGATATTTTAGCAGTTACGCAAATTAAATATGAAACTGTAAGATAAAACTTATCTTCATTCTTAATATGAAAATCACCTTGCACTCATAGTGACTTAGTAAAGGCTTGATACATTCTCAGACAAATCTTTCATAGAAGTACTTTATTAAGAAATCTGATTTTTTGTGTACAACAGACTTGTAATGTTTACTAAGAGCTTTGCAGATTTCATGAAAATACACTTACTTTGGTAAAGTTACATATAGTTTCATAGTTACATGTTGGTTAAAAAATGACTGAGCCTATATACGGAGAGACAATAAATACCATACTTGATTTGCTACAGAATTTTATTTTAAATGTAAATACTTGTTTCATAATACAATGAAACTGCAAGCAGAATATCTTCAGTAATCATAACATCATCAATCATCAGTGAAGGCCAACTTGATTCTGTTAGTTACCTGTTCATGTAGAGTTGTGAACTGCCATTACTAGTTAGAGCTAGATATTTGTTACTAATCTAGTCATTTTCATGCACAGCTAGTCAGACTAAGACCTTGCATAAAAGGGCACCCTGCTTACAGATTGTTAGATGTTTCAGATATTCAATTTTTTTACTTTAATTTTAACACATGTGGAACACATTATTTGTTTATGAATACAGTATTTGTACTCAACTGATTTTTTTTTCCAGTAGCCAATAGGGATCTATTTGGTGACTATTTTTAGAACCCTTACATTGGTAACTAAATATGGCATGTGTCTTCAGATTGTAGTGACAGACAATACATGATCAAAATTGAACATAGGCTTCTCACTCACTGATTTTAGTTGACCTGTTCACAGTTTTGTCTAGTCTGTAGCTGGTCTTGGCAATACTCAGTTGACTATAGTCATATACATTATCAGAATTATACACAGGTTAACTATTCACTGATTAAGGTGGCCTGTTCACAGTTTGTCTAGTCTGTAGCTGGTCTTGACAATACTCATCTGACTGTTAGCAGATAGTGTATGAAAAGAGACAAGGCAAAGATATTTAGTTGACAATGATTGTTGTGTGTGTATAATTTTATGTTTGGTAATTTTGTCCAATGGAAACATGGATGTAGAGAAAAACACATTTGTAAATCTTGTGTACAGGCAAAATGCTTTGTATCAACATGATGTTATGTGAGGCTGGTAGTTTTTCTGCTTCCAGCAAAGTGTGTTTGTTTGTAATAGGTTTTTACTGTACATTGGAGCCCTTTTGATAATGAAAGACAACACTCATGCTAAGTTCATTGCCCTTAGCAACTTCTCAACTGGTTGTGGCTACTCTTTAACTTTGGTATTAAATGATGCGTGGTCAGAATTGAAGAGCAATTTTCAGCCAGTAAAACTAGACCTACCTATGTTTCTCACGTGTGGTGTCATTTATACAAGACAATCTTGAACTGTTAAACATGGTACTTGACCAAGCCTAGGTATTAAATCATTCCACATAATAGCTGCTTTTTCACTAACCTGTTGCTTGCATAATGTTTATCAGTATCGAGTGCAAGTTTGGGCATGCCATTTTATAGTACTTGTAATTTGTATCCTAACTCAACACAATTTACATATAACATCTATATAAAAAAAAAATAATAGTTGTCACCATTAAAGATCATTAATCAGGCAACTATAATGATCAGACCTGATGGTCTGGTGTTTGTTAGACAAGTTTGAGAAAAGACTATGTAATATAAGGCCACTTGGTCCATGAAGAACTCCTAATAAAGGAACAGGTGTAACTTAAATATAACACTTTACACCCACAAAATTAAAGGATTTCAAATTACCGGCACATTTCACATCATCTGAAAACCATTCTATAAATTAACAACTAAAAAATGTTACCTAGTGAATACTGACCAGCTTGAACCGGGGCTTCCATGGCTAGTATTCTGCTAAGGATTTAGACAATTGGGACAGTGACCCTTTTGGCTGGAAAAAGTGGAGTCAATCCCTCTATCATATTGTTAAGTCATCCATAAACTTTACATTTAACAATTTAATATCATTAATTAATACTTGGAGTGTTTTATTTACCTGGTAATATGAGTGTCTTCCCCTCACTGTCACTCAAACCTGATCATGATACTCTTAAAAGTCTTGATGACAGATTATCACAAAATGTTAAACATAAGACTGAACAGTCAATTTGCAGCTATGTTGATAGATAAACACTATTAAAACTGTTAAATACTGCAACTCATCAAAATCATGAAACAGTAATCACGATTATGAATCACATCATGTACACTTCGAAGCAAATATCTTCCTCTGTTTAGTATTTCTCCAGTGATTTTAACACAGCACTGAAATCAAACTGTTCAGTTGGCCCATCTTATAGTTTGATCATTAAAAAGTTATCCACTTTCTCAGATGACAATCTATTTCTAGCTACTATCTTAACTTGATTCTGTGCACTAAATCCACATTCACAGTCAGCAGTATGAATGGGAGCAGTTAAAGCCAGTGATGCTAAAATAAGCAAACTAGGAAACTACTCTTTGTGATACTGGTTACATTTACTCATATTGTCTCTTTGGCAGCCAGCTCTTAGCTACTAAAGGTTTTACCAAAGACAGTTCTTGCCTTGTGGCTTTAGCATCAATGATTGGTTCTACTGTCACAATGCTATCAGTGGTCTGATCTTTGGCAGGTTTGGACACTTTAGACTTTCCATATTGACAGATTAATGATTGAAGCTGCTCATTATCCCATGTCTGAAGGTCCTTATAAGAACAGAATGATATTGGTATCAGTTCAAGCACACCAGAAGCATACATGATATTACTGTCATCGTTTGGAAATCTTTGATCAAATTTCTCTATGTTACTCAATATTTTATTTACCTTGCACAATGTGGTTTCCTTTAAATGTGAAGTTTTCCTTTTTCACCAGCAATCAGATGATCATTTTGTAGCAGATGGAGGTAGGTATTATGCTCTACTTCACTACATTTTATCATAATTAAAGCAGTTTTACAGTGGTAGTTCAAAACCATTGGGTATTATCTAAGCATGCACCCAGTGACACCTTCACCTGTAACTTTGGATCCATCAGTACCAAGCCCCATTACTTTGGAGGGAGAAAGCTGCTTTGTTTTCATAACGCATGAAAGTTCTTCATAAATAGCTTTACCTGTTGTACTGTGAACCTCTAAGTTGCACAAAAAGTTACTTGAGGGCCTGAATGACTTTGGGTCCAAAATCCTACTGCACACAACGAACTTCTTAATTCCAATCTTGGTGCTCTCATCACATAAAATGCTCATATATGGGGATCTCAACAGTTTATTATTAAGTTCTTTATGAACAGCACTAGCAATTGACTCAAGTATTTCACATGCAGAGTTGTCTGAACAGTATGTTACTTTTTATTTTCATTTTAAGGCCTAATACATGTGGACAACAGAGTTCCTCATGTCACTTCATCAAACTCTCATATTTGGTAATTGCAATATCCTCTTTTGCTAATCAGAACACACCTTTAAGTGCAACTAAAATACTATTATTTTTTTCTGAGGTGAAATGTTGTACAACTTTTTGAAATTCAGGAATCGTAGACTTGGCCAGTACTGCAGCCTCATGGTAATTGCTGTAGGGATGATGCATTAGTGTACTAGTTCTAAAGTTCATGTTGGCTTCAATCATTGAATTTTGCTTCTTGTGCTTAATACAAATTTTGCATGTCATGATTCTTTTATCTGTATCATAATCTATCCATTTAAAATCTCTCAGCCAATGAACTTCAAAATTGCACCCAGACTTTGGAGACCTTTCTAATGAGGTTTTTGGATTTGCAGGGGCAGGCCCGGGATTCCGAGTACTCGTGTCTCATCTCCCAATTTGCTTTTCTTTTGAGCTGATGGGTCAGAAAAGCTGAGAATTGTTCTTTCTTTTCACTTAACATCACTTCAATCAGACAATTTGTTTCAGAGATGTTACTACACGAAACAATCATATCTATTGGTCCAGCAAAAAACATAGCCAATGAAAAACAATCTTACATTGGTAACCATGCCTACATATTAGTGAACTGGCTATTCTTGTGGCACTCGAAGAATGTTGATAGGGATACAGACAAAATTGGAACATGCCACAAGACCCATTTAGGGGAAATTCAGCACATCATCTATATATTTTTTTCACCAATGGCCTAAGAGTGCATCCTCAGCAGAACACTGCATGGTTTATACATATTTTCTCTAATGTTCAGGATATTATTTCCATCTTTATCTGTTCATTGGGCAGTTTATCCAAGCTCCTAATGATATTAAACATCTCAATCAGATCACTTTTAATTCTTCTTTGCTCCAAAGAAAATAGTTCAAATCTTTGAGGCTTCTTTAAATGTTTCAAACCAGGAATCATTTTAGTGTCTTGTCTTTGAACATTTTAAAGTAAACACAGTATTCCAAATGGGACCTTACCAAAGTTTTATAAAAAGTGATGCTTGTGCTCTCTGAATAGATAACAGCACCTATTTACACTTTTTTACCAATTCCAAATATATAGCCAAATTTGACACTTTCATCAGTCATCACACAAATCCTTCTCTATCTCCACAACATTAATATTTTTCTTCCATAATAATTGTTGTGTTCTTTTACCTTAAAAAGATAAAATTTTGCTATAAAATGCAGTGTTAACAGTATATCAAAATTTGTGCTAATGTTTTTCAAGGTTGTTTACAAACTGTATGAAACATGTTAAAACCCAGAATGAAATTAAACAAGTACCACAATGACATGCTAAGAGGTTTGTTTGATGTTTATTTTTAATTAAAAAGTACCTAAGATAAACAGTGAGGAAAACCATCCCTATTTATGTCTTCATTAATAACTTCTCCACTGTAAAATCAATCCTGAGTTAACAGTAATAGAACAAGTAACAAGCAAAACATTTAGGATATAGAAATGGAATTCTTGCCAATGGGGACTGTTGAAAATATTTTTTACATTAAATTAGACAGTATAGCACTTAAAGAACAATTTTGACTCACCAAGGATGATCCAACTACCCTCTTCGCTCCAGTTCTAATCTCCCAAATATTCCTCAACCCTTTTTTTAAATCCTGTAAAGTCTGTATTGCTCACCTGCCTGAGTAAAGTTTTATATGTAGTAGTTAGGCCTAACAAGAGTTAGATGTTAAGCTTCACTATTTCTTTTGATAGATTTATGTAAGTTTGTTTATTGTTTCTCTCTCTCTCTCTTAATATTTAGATTTGCATGTTTTGTTTTTTAATAAAATTTCATTAAGATGTTAAAAACTATTTGCTTTATCATACTTTATTTATATATAATTATAGTTAATTTATTTAGTTTCTTGATATAATTACAAAAATGTTGCTTCAAACAAGTTTTACATTGCTGTTTATTTGTCACTGAACCTTAAAATTGAAGAAGGGATTTGAATAGCTGCAATAATGCATCCTTATTGTTTTTTTTTCCCCTAATTGATATTTATGTGCACATAAACAAGTTTTAACTCATAATACAAAATTATACATGTTATATACCAAGATTTGCCTTCCTGGCTACTTCAGAGCTGAAATAGTTTGATATTATAGTTTAAAGCTATCATACATTTCAGTAACTTATATTACAAGATTCCGAGTACTAGAGGTTTTGCAATCCCTGTGTTAGCAGCATGGCATATCCAGGCTAAGTATTAGGAAATGATTTGTTTAATTGGTTACCAAAGCTTTTAGTACATGGACCAGGTGGCTGTACTCACATTATCTACTTCTATAGTGCAGGTTTGCTGGCAATATGGTTAGAAATACTGTGCCCAAGTGGTTGATCATTGGAGGTAATAATAAAGTAAAAATTGTGTAAACTGCAGATGTGTTTTTTTCCTCTTAATTTGTTCATTATTAACATATCAGTTAGGCCTATTGCCTTCTAATGCTAGTTTTGAGATTTAAACCATAACTTTTTTTTTTATAAGATATTTAGTATAGGTGAGGGGTGGGGTACTGTCGACTTTGTTAATCTAGAAGCTCATGGTCTAGGTACATTTAGTTTCTGTCTAAATCAAGCATCTTTTAACTTTTGTAAACTAGTTAAGATAAAAACTGTTACATGTGTAGTATATCCAGGCAAAATGGAATTTACTTAAGAACAATGTGATAGGTCTACTTAATAACAAGAGGTTTGATCAAGATACCAATTATGAAGTAATTCTAAATCTCTGAGTTGCAATGTTAAATGGAATAACAAGACTGGATACAAAATGAAATACTCAGTCTTTGTTAGAACACCAAACACAAACACAATGTGTGTACTAGCTTTAAGGTACAATAGACTATTGTTTTTACTGGATTTTCTCAACTGCTTATTCTTTAAGATCCTGTTCCAGACTGTTTAAGTCCAATGTTCCTTAGTTCTCAGGGAGTGTTGCATTTATCCAGAGTGACTAATACTATCTGGGTGACTGTTCATTCTTATTAAAACATAGGTGAGGCTGTTACCTCTTGATATTGTCTGAATAATCATTGAAAGACACTGCTGTCAACATTCTTGCACAAAATCAACAGCTTTCTCAACCTGTTCTATGAAACATACACAGAACAAAGAATAAATTCAGATTAAATTATAATATTACAAGAAAATAGAAGTTTATGGTGTATTCATGTATTTAAAATGAGTTTTAATTTCCAAAAAATTTAGAAAATGTGACACAGTTTAACAAATAAATAGGATATATATGTATATATATTTATTTATTTATTTAATGACACATAATACATTACATACTTAATTATGACACAATTAAAGTTGATTTTAGAGAAGAAGAATATTGCTAGTAGTAGTCCTCAATTTGGTAGCACCTTTAAAAGTTAGGGTTGATGTTGCATGTTTTTTGTAGGAAGTGATGTACAATTGAAACAAAACCTTAATAACATTTCTGAAACATTTTGTTATAATTATATTATTTCTCCATGAATTGGGTATTGGAATTTCATAATTTGTAAAAAAATATTGGACAAACAAAACTTAGAAATGTCAACATATAAATCTGGAACACTTTATTCTAGCTTTGTTAAAGCATTTTTAATTAACAGAATACAGTGACCTTGTTATGTTTAGTTATATAAATGTTCCAGCTGTTTCAGTGATAAGGTTATGGGGTGTTAAATGTGAAACTTGGTTGGGTGTTCAATACAGTATTTATTTTGGGATGAAAGATTACCTTGATGAAACAGTGTAGTGCACATTTCTTCACTTGCTCATTTTTATACTTTTGCTAAAAACCTAACTTGATTGCATATTCAAATGTTTGAATTTTGCATTCCTAGAGACACATAATAAAATTATCTGCCGTTGTTTAAAAACAGTAACAGTATCATGTTTTTTGTTGTCGTTTTTTCAGAAAATTGGGCATGTTTTGGTGTCTTCACTAAAGAAAAAAAAACAATAAAAGAAACTACTATCCCCTTGTTGTGCTAAAGTTTTAATTTTCGGAGAACTATATACTTTTTAAAAAAATTTTAAGCAATGAATAAATATTCTCATAAAATATCTACTTTTCATAACCAAAAATATTTTTTCAGCTATAAAAAGTAGAGATTTTGTGAGAGAATATTTGTTCATTGCTTACAAATTATTTTAGTTTTAGATATGGACATTGAATATCGTTTTGTTTATTAATAGTATTGTTCTCAGGTTGGCGGGTTTTTTTTTTCATTATCAGGTGAAAATTATTCAACGTCCAGTTCACTTAAACGAAAAAATTTTCATTTATTTCTCC
This sequence comes from Limulus polyphemus, assembly GCF_000517525.1. Taxonomy (NCBI): domain Eukaryota; kingdom Metazoa; phylum Arthropoda; class Merostomata; order Xiphosura; family Limulidae; genus Limulus; species Limulus polyphemus. Next base: position 24,533 of record NW_013669304.1, read on the forward strand.
ATTTACGTCATTAGTACTTGTAGGCTTACGTTTTCAGTCTCGCTAACTGTACTACACAACATAATACAAATAATCAACCTGTACAAAGTAAGACTAAGAGTGATAGCTAAGACACTGGCTGATTAATTATATTTTGAAAATCATTCTACACACCCTTAAGACTTAAGAATTTCATATATATAATCGTCTTTCGAATATGCTAAAAACTTAAGTCGCACCCTAGTTTCCTAGTAGTTCTATTCACTACTAGACCTAAATTAACTTCGCGACCTTAAGTTAATGTTATCATTACATCGGCAACAAAATGCAGCTCCCTCTGTTTAACAAACAAATTACAGCATTGAAAATATTTAGCTTGCAATAGTTTGATACAAACACGTAGATATATTGCAACTCAAGAAATCAGATAGCTACAGTTAGCACTTTCAGAAAAAGAGGTCGACTCTTTAACTTCATGGGTGAAGTTGGAATAAGCAAAATTAAACAAATTCGAGTGCTGTAGTTAGGGCACTCGACTCGCAATCTGTGGGCCGTGGGTCGAATCCCCGTCCCAACAAACATGCTCGCCCTTTCAGCTGTGGGGGCGTTATAAGTTGCGGTCAATTCCACTATTCGTTGATAAAAGAGTAACCCAAGAGTTGGCAGTAATTGGTGATGACTAGCTGCCTTCCCTCTAGTCTTGCACTGTAAAATTAGGGATGGCTAGCGCCGATGGCCCTCGTGTAGCTTTGCGCGAAATTAAAAAACAAACAAGAGTGTTTTCATAAAAAAAAATTAACATTATAATTCTGTCTTTAACACTTTATTATTTACAAATGCACATTAAGCTGATACTCAGTTGAAAATCTTGACTGACCACAATAATAATAAGGCTACAAACCTTCAATACTATAGCTACGTTACAAATACCATAATGTTGTTTAGCCTAAAACAAGTCAGAATAGAAGTCACACAAAAAACGTGTTTTCGCAACATTGAAAACCTTTTGTAACTATATATTTTAGGACGAGAAGACACAGCTTTAAGACTTGGAAAAGACAGTCTATACTTTGCTTAATTTTTTTTTTTTGTAACAAGATGATCGGCTTTTGAAATAAGTTATCGTAAGCAGAACTTTGAGAGAGTAATATATGAATTCCTGAAAAATGTGTGTTGATTTAAATATTTACTTTTTCTTCAGGAGATGCTGTGAAAGGCTTGTCACCGAGAATCAAATGTCCCTTTCTTTGTAATGCAGTGTTCAAGGTTTAGACACTCAGTAGTGAAATAATTTAGGGCAAACATGTTGGTTTAAACTTTTTTTCGCTAATTCTAAAATATAATTGGTATCTGTAAGTTATATTCTTAAGAAGTAAAAGAAATAATTTCTTTCTGCTTGCTTGCTTGTTTATCCGCCGCGTTCAATGCGCAGGTCACACTTCCATCACGTGAAGGTGCACAAAACGACAATTTTTCATTGATATACTCGTCTATCGTCTGCTAGCCGAATCGGTAATTTTATCTAACATATACATTAAACAATAAATTCTATGCAGACATGATATTTTTTGTAAGTTTGAGTTAACATTTAATTTAGAATATAACATTATAGGCTTATTTACTTATACATCGTTAACTATACATCTACTAATACAGCATATATATATATATAACCTTACACACAAAAGAAATGTATACAGAATTAGAATGGTGTGTGGGAAAAGGCAAACAGTAGCCTAGCCTATAAAATAAACTTATACGGTCTGCCACAAAATAGACTTAAGTGAAAAGAGTAAAGCTTAAATTATACTTATTGTGTACAATGAGATTAAAGTCAAGTCAGGGTATCTGATAGAGCTCTTTCATGAGGTGGAAGATGGGTTGAACCTGGAAATTGTATTATTTTTTTTTAATAGCATTATAATAGATAGGCTTATTTATTTATAGATTATTAATTACACATCTACTAATACATCATATATTTAACCTCACACACAAAAGAAATGTATGCGGAATTAGAATGTTGTGTGTGAAATAGCAAACAGTAGTCCTAGCCTAAAAAATATAAGTATGCTGTCTAACATAAAATAGACAGAGTGAAAACAGTAAGGCTTACTTTATAATACTTATTGTGTAAAATGAGATTAAAGTCAAGTCAGTGAATGTATTTTATTCTACTTTTTTTCTCTTGGTGGTTTTATACCTAGATGTGGATTTTTTTTTCTTTTGATACATTATAAAGTACAATATTGCATTATGTTTGTGGTACATTTTATACATCAGTGTCAGTACGTTATCACATTCATAAAGATATATGTAAAAGCAAATTGAACATAATATTACATATATATTTACGTTTGAAAATTTAATAGTTGAGGAGGGATGGGGGGGAATAGAGCTAGGCTTATCATTTGCACCAGAACGGATACTCATAGTGTATAAGATAATGTACATATGCTCCATAAGGGCATATTTATCTTTGCCAGTGAGAGAAAAACAAAATGCATTGTTCATAAGGGAGCCCTGATTAAAAACAAATTCATAGTTTATTTTCAAAAATCAAACATAAAGTTGTTTTTTTTTCATAAATTCACAAAGTACTTTTTACTTATCTAAATTTGAACGGGGAAACAGGGGGTAGGTTTTTTTTTGGGGGGGGGACTCGGAAACGCTACTAGTTTACTATAACGAATTCCAAAACATTGATTTTTCCGATTGTTAATTGTGTTATTATATTTCGTGAACTTGTTTTCCACAGTCAGTCTGTAACCACAGTGTTTATGAAGGTTAGTGTTGTTTTACTGAACCGCCAAGAGAGAAGTGTTCGATTTGTCATTCCAGGTGGTTGTAACCTATCGTATTGATTTGGGTGATACCACTACAGTGAGTGGGAAGTTTGATTGGAGGCTTACCGTTCGTGTGCACGAGCACAATTGCCATCTGCCGTTTTGCGTAAGAGTTAAGTTGAATTTCGGCCCTACAGAGTAAAGTACGGACTTGCACAAAATTCGGTGATTTGGAGACATCATGCTGCTATAGCTTAAAATTTTATATTTGTTTATTTCACCCATTTTTCCCTCTCTCGGAGCCTCTAATCGAAATTGTGTAAACGATTAAAGGTTAATGAATTAGTGCAGTATTGGTTCGCGTTTGACTTAAGTCGTGATTGTGGTGGGCACCTCAGTACAAGTACGTAACGTGCCACTGAGAAATAATATCATTATTATATTTAATACAATAAAAAGGGTAGGTACCTTAGCAGTCTAGTAATATACGAGTTGCTTCAAAAATTGTAACGATTTTTTGTTGTTGTTGGAAAGTAAATATTTTAAAAGTGTTATATTTCTGAGAAATGCATTTAAATACTGATTGTACATATTTTACATATGCAATATTACGTTCATTTTGTTTTGTAGTGTAGGAAATATTATCAAAATTGGATAGTAAACAGAAAGGATTAAAAAAAAATTATTGTGTTAATAACTTAGAATTTTGTGAAGAAGCATACAATGGATTTTTGAAATAGATGATTTACTTGCACTGTTGGTGTGTACAATTCAATCTGGTTTACACTCACTAATGTCGTTTAAAGTTGTGAATCAGGATTTGTATTAAAAAGATGTAATCAGCTGTTTGGGTAACTCGGCAAACTTGCATAAAATCATCATAAATTGAGTGTAAACATAGTAGAGTTCTTTAAACCAGATAAACATAATAACGTTACAGTTATACTTATCATAAGATATTAGGTTTATTATATTTTTGAAAACTACATTCTTTATCTATTCCCATGAGATTTTCATGAATTAGAATAGTGAATAATAATAGTATTTCAACCCAGTATATTTGCCATATCCATTACCAATGACACAAATATAGGGTGGTTGTAATACTGTTATTATACACCCTTCTAGTTCTTTCCATGGGTCAATATTAAGTTTTATGAATTTGCAGCACTGAAATTTATGTACTGAGTACAAATAGACCAATGTGTTGTTTTGGGCTAAAATAATATTAGGCTTCAGCTTCACATAGTAAAATTTAAATGTCTGCCAAACTAGAACTGTTTATCCAATCAATTTATCCATTTAATCTGTATTTTTGGGAAGTGTTTTTGGAAATAGTGTTTTTAAAACATTTAGGCACCACTGCTGTATATTTAGTTTAATACTATGAATAATGCTTAGAGAGGCTTGAATGGGTAATAAAAGAAAAACTTTAATATAAGTTTAACATAACAGCAAATGTACCACATTTCGAAAAGATTTTGTCATCATCAGGTACAAGTAGTTTACACTGGCACAGATATATATACACATACACACAGTATGGAACAAAGAGGTCACATGACTGGATACTGTTGCAAGATTTATAAGAGATATCTTGGCATCCCAGGGTGTTGGTTTAGAGTAGGGTTGTTTTGTTCAATTGAGGTGGATTCCTTGATTTTTCATTTGTTTATTTTTGGTTCTTTGTTTAAAATTACTGTGTTTTTAATAGATATACTATGGTTTTTGAGTTGCAATGGTGGAAAACATGGGACAGTTTTTTATTGTGTTCTGTGAATCTGGTTTCCAATTTTCTTCTTGTTTCTCCAATGTTGAATTCTGGGCAGTTATTGCATGCTATTTTGTAAATGATGTTGGTGTTGTGTGATTCTAAATAATTTTTGTTAGCAAGGATTTTAATTTAGGGCCAGGTTTTTTGAGAGAATTTGACGTTGACAGGGATATTATGTTTAATGGCTGGTTTTGTCCAGGTGTGGATAATTCTTGAGCTGGTTTCAGGGACAAAAGGTAAACTGCAGTGTAATGTTCTGTTGTTGGATTTGTTAGTATCAATTTTGTTTGTGAGTTGAGTTTTGTTGTGGGGAATGTTGGAGAGTTTTCAAAAATAGCTGGTGGAAATTTGTTGGTGTGAATGAAGGAATACTTTATGTGGTTGATTTCTTCATTTATGTAATCCATTGAACAGAGTCTTGTGGCTGAGTTTAGAACAGAGTCTTGTGGCTGAGTTTATGAGTTTTTTGATTTTTTGTGTGATATCATGAGTGGAATTCCAGGGGATGTGTGTGTTCTTACGGTGAATTTTGGTTTTAAACTGTGTGTCAGATCTAATAATGGTGAGATTAAGAAAAGATAACTGTTTATTGTTTTCGTGTTCTATGGTAAATTTGATGTTGGGATGAATGGAATTTATGTGTTCAAAAAAAGTTAGTGTGTGTGTTCTCTAGAAGTGAAACCACAGAACTTCAACTTCTAAACAAAGGCCTCAACTTTGTCGTCAACCACAAAACAGCTCCATGTCTAGAAGATCTAGCCAGAAGACTAGTGACCCACTACATAAAAGAACAAAAGACCACCTCTACATCAAACACCTCCAAATACAGAAAGAAGAAATCCATGACATCAACCAACAGACTTGAACGCATGTGCTCCACATCATTGTAACTTCTGTATTATTAGCTAGGCATGGCTGGAAGGTCAATATAATAAAAATAATATATATATAAATGTATAATGTTACGAGATTTAAGCTATTTAGACTAAACATTTGTGTTTTCATGTTATAATATATAGTTATTCTAGAATTACAAAAGCATAATTTGAATTTATTTCCTAATTTTGTATGGTGGTTACGAGGCCGGTCACATTGACAGACCCCATAGAGTTAGGGTAGAGAAAATAACATAAATATAGTTTTACTGAAAACAAACATTTGAGATTTTTGGGACGAGCAATAGTTTTTTTAGTTATAATATGAAAATCACTTTACACTTGGACTGGTAATGAATTAGACTATATTTTCACAAACAAATGTATAATAAAAATACTTCATTCAATTATCTGATTTTCTGTGTACAAAAAAACTTGTAATCTTTACTGAAAGTCTACCAAATTTTATGGAAATACATTTACTGCATTAAAAGTTATAGTATATATATTTAACTCGTGCATATTAGTATGAGTCTGTCATAAAAGGGTTAGCAGCATTTCTATAGCTAGTGATGAAGCATTCTTAACTATGTAACTTACATCATGACATTACATAATTCAAAGAAGGTGAGAAAAATGTGTAAAATTGAGTCAACTGCAAAAATGTTAAATCTACTTAAAGATTTTGACTATTAGGTGGATTAGTTGTGAAATGTGTGATGGTACCATCTGGTGGCATTGTGGTTTTAAAATAGCACATATGAAATTATTGGTTAATTTATTAGATCACTTGTGTTTGTTTTATGTAGTTTATTACAAAACTAATGATTTTGATAAAATTTTTTGTTGCATAATCTTAGAGTGAGTAATGGAGATAAGCTTGAACTAAAAATTAATTTTATTTTCAATGTATTTTCTCCACTTTTATAGGTTTTTAGCACCTTAATTTATAAAGAAAAATGAATGAATTAGATAGTCTGAGACAGGAGGCAGAAACCTTGAAGAACACTATTCGAGTAAGTAAACATTGTTTTTATTATTCACTTGAAACATTTGGCTGAGTTGATAAGCTCTTGTAAGTATTAAGAAAATATTTCTGTTATCTTTGCTGTTTTCTCGTAATCTAGGGTGAGTGAAAACATTTTTAAGAGGAGCTGTTAAATAATCAATGAAAATTAACCCATATATCTAGCTTCTAACTTCCTTTTTATTGTACAGTGCTCTGTACAAGAGATCAATGTAAGCTGTTTTTAGGATCATTATTTTTATGATTTACTCAGATGATTTGTTGTGGAAATGAAAAAGGTGTGAGGGATTCAAAAATTGGGACTGCATTTTATTAAAACCTGAAACTTTTCTGCACTGCATTATGGGTTAAAAAGATTATTTTAATTGTAAGACTTGGAGAATTTATATCAAATATATATATGTGTATCTATCAGTGTTATTCTCAGAATAAATTAGAGTATGTTCCATTGTATTTGGATAATGCATTTTGTGTCTTTATGGTCAGATGCCCTTTTCAGAAAGTGGACATTTTAACAAAGTACCACAAATAATTTTTTCTATTGTCAAAAGAGCAGTCACGCATGACACTGTACCTTTATATTGCATTTCATATAGTTTTTATTTTCCACAAAAATAGAAACTTTTATGTTTGTCATACATGTTATTTTTGAGGAAACCATCTTTAAATTTTTTTTTTTTTTTAATTATTAGTCACAGGAACATTGTTAAATTTAACATTGTCATTTTTAACCAAAACAAACAGCACTTGGTCTTTTATTATACTTGTTAGATTTTTGTTGTATAGTACAACATAGGATTAATACTGTTGTCTGTAAGACACTCAACCATTATTTCCAACAATTATTATTTACTGGGGACAGAAATGTTGTATTTTATTGGGAATTGAGCTTGTATCAAACTTTAAGTGTAAATGTATTTCTTAGTAGTTTTCTTTACCATAGGTGTTAACTTTCTGTAAAGATGGAATTCTGTCCTGAGATAAATTTTCATGTTTAAATTTGTTCCCTATTTTTCTAAAAATTTTCAGTCAAAATAAACACAGAATAATCTTAAACTGGTGCATGTCATTATTGGAAGTTTTTACATGTGCAGTGCATTAGCCATGTTAAATTTGATGATGACTTGGACTGAAATTGTTAAAATTAAAGAGGCCAACATTCATAAGCAAATACAACATGTCTGCCACGCAATCCAAGCATGGCCAATTTTGACACTAGAAAAATTGTGAAAAACACAGAAAAATAAAAAACTGTTATATCATTGTTTGATACCTGCAAGAAGGTATCTTTGTCCCAAATCCAATAAAAGTTGGTTGACATACACATGAATAGTTCACGAAAACCCTAAGTCATGCTTTCCTTGCTGAAAAATTGATCAAAAGACAAGAATTCTAAAATTGTCCATATCTCTGTTTGGGACCTGTAAAAAAAAAATGTATCTTTGAACCAAATCCTATGCAAATTGACTGAAATACGGTGGAGTAAATGTCAAAAAACCCTAAAATTGTGCTTTGGGGAGCATCTTGGAAAATGGGCAAGCTGACCATTTTATTTGTTAATGTGTGGGACTTGTAGAAAAGTAGCTTTGTACCAAATCCCATGTAATTTGGTCAAAATGCAACCGAGTAATAGACCAAAAACTCCAAAATTATGCTTTTCTGTAAGTTCTGACACCCCCCCCCTAAAATGATTCAGAATGGACAAATTGAACTGTTTCATATCTGTTGGGCACAGAAAATTTATTATTGTGTCAATTTTCATGTTGACTGCTGTAAATATGACTGCACAAAGCCCAAAATAATAGATTCATCTAGGCTATTCCATTTTCATCTACCAACCTATTACAAGTTTTATATACATATATATGTATAAACACCCCTCTTAATCTTCAAAATAATCATCCAGTTTCTTCATAACTCTTCTTCAGTGTTAGAATTGTGACCACACTATCTAGCTGAATTTAGTGTTTTTTTTTAATTTGATTTTATTACAGTGTTAGCAAACATTAAAATATTATATTGAAAGTTTATAAATCCATATTATTAAATCAGTTGTAGTAAATCACTGTTCTTCTCAGTTTATAAATATTTTTTGACATTATTTTAACTTTCCATGCTTGAAGGTTTTAAACGTGTCATTATAAAAGTTATTCCTTGCCATCAAATCAGGTTTGTGCAGAGGTAATCATCTTGTATATTGGAGATTATCCAAATTCTTCCTGAAAAGAATAATACATGTATCAATTAGAATATTTGTACATTTTTATGGGTGGATTTTGCTTACAAAATGTGTAATTTTCTATCAAATTAAGAATATTTTAAGTCAACATTATGAGAAATGTAATTTTACCAATATTATTGTCATAATTGTTGAACTCTTCCATTGTTCGAGAGTATGATTTCCTGCAATCTCAAATTAGTATTAATCATATTCATATAAAGAACCAGAAGAGTTCATTTGTACTTCTCCAGTTTTTTTTTTTTTGTCATGTTGATTTTGAGCACCAGTAAAACCATTCCTACTGCTCCAAATTGTTATTTTTTATCATGTTTATTTTGATTACAGAAAAAGTGCATTCTTACTTCTACAGTTTTTTGAGCTACCAAACATAGAGAATTTGTAGACTAGCACTGATACTATAGTATCTTCAAAAATTGTTTGTAAAAAAGACAAGTGCTCATAGCAAAATACAGTCAATTTATGAAGCTTTTATGAAAGATTTAAAGGGCATTTGTTTCATATTATGTTTGTATGTTTTTGGTTTAACTCAACATTCTAAAGACTGCTGAGTCGTAAAGTTCTCTACTTTCCTAAAGGAAATGTTGTGATTAAATATTTAATATAATCGTTGTTTATTTATAGCTCTCTTAAGGATGGGATTATTGTTTGTGATTGCTTTATTCACTGATCAATATTAGAAAAGAGGTCTTTCCTAGAACTTAATCAATATCCTCTGTTCATGGTGGGGGGGGGGGGTATTGCTGTACCAAACTGGAGACCACTTGAACAAAATATAATATATATACTCAATAACATGTAATACACTATCCTAGAGATGTTACAGCATACTAGAGATTTTATTTCAAACAGTAATTTTACAGAAATAATTGAAGGCATATAACATCATCATAAACTTAACAGAAACCATGAAGTTTTATCACCATTGGAAATTATGAAAAACATGTAACTGTATCATAAATTATGAGGAGCTATATGAAAAGAAAATCTAAAAATGTAATTTAATTAGAAACTGTAAAAAATCTTGTAGATTTATTAGAAATCATGAAAACATTTTTATTTTAGTAGAAACCACAAGTTTAACACTTAAAATCATGAGAAGCTCAGTTTTATAAGAAACCATATAAAGCTTGTAGTTTTATCAGAACTTGTGAAGCTTGGAATTTTATCAGAAGTAATTAAAGGATTGTAACACTATCAGGAACCATAAAGAGCCTATAGTTTTATCAGAAACCTTAAAAACTTTTAGCTTTATCAAAAAATGTGAAAAACTAAAATAAATTGTGGTTGTTTCAGAAATTTTAAACAGCTTGTAACTTTATCAGAAAATATGACTAAAATAAATTGTGGTTGTTTCAGAAATTTCAAACAGCTTGTAACTTTATCAGAAAATATGAAAAGTTTTAAGGTATCAAAAATATTAACTTTGTAGTTTTATCAGAAACTATATAAAGCTTCTAGCTTTAACAGAAACTATGAAAACATTGTAGCTCTTTCATAAATTATGAAAAGTTTGAGAGAAATAATTAAAAGCTTGTAACTTCGTCAGAAACCCTGAAAAGGTTGCAGCCTTATTAGAAAACAAAACTTGCTTTATCTGAAATTATGAAAATGTAATTTCTCAAAGATTATGAAAAGCTTATAACTTTAACAGAAATTATGAAGAGATTTTAATGTTACCACCAACCATGTAAAGCTTGTTGCTGTAACAGAAAGCTTGCCAATTTGTAATTAGTTTTGAATAGCTTGTGACTTTATCAGGAACTATAAAAAATTTTGTAGCTTTGTCAGAAACTATGAAAACTGTAGCTCTATCAGAAATCATGAGAATCTTGTTACTTTATCAGAAACATAATATTTGTAGTTTTGTCAGAAAATATGAAAAGCATTTAGATTTATCAGAAATTATAAAAAGGTTTTCAATTTATCAGAAACAAGGAAAAGTTTGTATCAGTATTTGAAACTGACTTATTTTAAGATTAAGACACATATGATGTAATTATTGCATTCAAATTTGTTATTGGGGCTTGTCATCACTTGTAGGTGTGAAGACATGGTCTTTAGACTGTAGGTTATCAAAGTTAACATCATTTGAATTTCCATGAACAGGATCTATGTATTGTTCTGTAGTATTTGAGTATGTCATTAGCCATGCTGTTGATTTCCATAATATTATCACGAGTTGTATGGTCATTAGGCTGTCAGGATTATCAGTGTTTGAATTTGTATAAACAGTGTTTGTTGTTAAGGTATTTCAGCTTTTATGTGTGTGTGTGGTTAAGATTATCCATATTTGACTGTATATATATGTATATTGTTTGTGTTTTCCTGGTTGTCAAGCTAGTGAGTTGTGTTTTTAATGAACAAAACCTTTCCAAGTTTGATTTGTTTTCAAAGCATTCTCACATGAACATGTTTTTATTGAATAAAGCTTTTTCATGTTTGATTTGTTGTTAAGGCAGGGCCACATGAGTGTGTTGTTTTGGAAGAATGTGCTATGTACATATTTTGTGTTTTATAATATGCAAAAGTCTGCTAAAGATCTTTAAATTCAAACCACTCTTAGAACCAACCATGAACATTATTAAAAGAGCAAACTAAAGCTAATGATTTTGTGAGTAGTAATCTTTTGTGTTCATTGTCGTATTCTAATTTTGTTTCAACATATAAACATATTACGTGTAGGCAATCAGGTTGTAAAGGAAGTTTTTGATCACCAGATCAATATATAAACCTACTCTTATTTTTCAAATATAAAGGTTAATATACAAACTCCTACTTAGTAGGTAAATTTAGTAAACTATGAAAATACTTAAGCTATTTTTTGAAATGATGAAATTTGTAATTACAATCCTAAAAATGAAAACATGCAATTTCTACCATAGCTAATATTTGTATATTTAATGGTTCAGGTTTGCTCAGAATATGAAATCTTATAAAAGCATCAAAGAATGATTTTGTTCAAATAGTTTAAAGATATAAATAATACATGGTTAAGACAAAAAAACATTTTTATTGACGGGTATAGAACATTTTGTGATACTCATGGAAGTCTTAAAAACAGGATGGGTAAGCATGGAAATATCAAGTGTAGATTAAAAAAAGAATATGAACTGTTTGTAAAATATATAAAATATGCCGTCAAAACTTCCTTTTGTTATGAATTGAAAAGTAGTGAGAAAAATACTTTCATAAGTAAAATAATACAAAACTGAAATAAAATACTGATATATTAATCAGAACTCAGAATACAAGAGAGACAAAAAAAATCATTTGCATTTACACCCAGTTTGCGAGCTGATGGGACTGAACCTGGGGTATTGGGTGGGCAACATAGGGGGGTGTCAAAGTATACAGTATTCAAGTTAAAGCTAAAAAAAAGTTCCCTGATAAAGATTACAGATATATTAACCTGAAAAAATTGCAATTTACTAACAAAAGAAATTGCCTCTCAATAGTGTTCAGCCACAGAGGTACAGAGTTTAAGTGGTTGGCTGTACCTTGTTCCTCTTATAAAAATACCATGTTGGAATACCATAATTGGTCAAATAAATAATGCTTTTTATATTACAACCTGATTATTATAAAATGGATAAAACCATTGGTTGGTCTATATTCTGTTATGTGCTGCCCTGGTGCTACTGCCATCTCATCCTTCACACAAAACGCTAACTCCTGCAACCAACTCAGTATTTGTCTGCAATTCTGAGCAGAAACCATCACAACAGATACAGTTATAACTGGGCATGCCTTTGTGCTGCTTTTGCATACATCGATGGTGTAAAAACCTTCCTTGATCATCTTTATCAAAAGATCTCCTGAAAGCTGCAGAAAAAATAGCTCTTTAGAACTAAGGCATATTTTTATCATATAACATGCATGGACACTAGTGTTTTTTGTGAGAACAAGTTATAGATTTTTCTTCCTCATAGCTTGGAAACTAGTGTAAATTGGTGGGTAATTGCAAGGAGTTCAAATCTCTATCCAGAATATGGAGTATCAGAAAGACTTGTTTGGGAATCAACCTGTGAGAATGTCTCTCTGACTCTCAAACTGGTTGTTAAAGTTTCTGAATTCTGTCCAAGTGTGATTAATGAGCTGAGACACCCTTAAATAAAATCACCAATAAGTTTCAAAAGTGGCCATCCTTTGTTTCATTGCACTGGTGATACATTTTATAAACATTCAAACTGACATATTATGAAGTACAATAAAACTACATTCTGTGACATCTGAGGCTTTTGTATGCTAGTATTAGAGGGTTTGTATTGTATTCTGCCATAGAACTTAGTGGGTGAGAGGACTTAATATTAAAGTCATTAAACTGCCCTGGAATTCTTTCTTATCATATTATATAGTTGAGTTTAGAAACCTGAGTGATTAGTAATCATGAGATGAGTATGGAAGCACATTATGATACATGTATGGACAGAATGTTGGTATGTCTTATTCAAGTATCATACCTGAAGAAGACAAATCTGTGTTCTGTGGATACAGTTAGTATGTTCCCCCTCAAAATAAGTAACTCTATTATGCTTAGAAATTGTTGTTAGCCAACTTATTAAGCATGAGCTGTTTAACTCTTTATTAGACTTGGATTTGTCTTAGTTATCTGTGTTTTGTGTCTGTGATGAGTAAATTAAATTTTAAAACAATATTGACTGTTAATGAGGCAAGAAAGAATGGCAACACTGTACCCAGTACTTCAATTGGCCATAAGTAATTTACTTGTGTGGTTGTTGTGTTTTTGTTTAATAACCTTATTCATCTATAACGTGGAACATTGTAAGAAAAAAGTTTGTAAATATATGTAGAAACCTTGTTTGATATTTTAACATTTAATGCCTATGGCTAGAACTAGCATTACAAATTATGGTGAATAATTTCGAAACATATTCCTACAGTAGAGATCAGATCTAGGAGCCAGCCAAAAAACTCGGGAGACAGGTGTTCCTAACCTAACTTCACTGCTCTTTGTACCGAGAAATGGAGCTACACTAGTGTCTCGATTATCCGCGGATTTTTCTTTTCTCCAGATTTTCTCAAAATAATTGTGCTATTACAATTCTCGTGTAACTCACTGACTGACCAACCGACACTTGGCTATTATGATTGTGACGACTTTGTTAGTTTTTCATAATGATGTGATTAAACGACGGGAAAAAGATTATATTTTAAAAGAAGGAACTTCAATATGTTGAAGATTTTTATTTATATTAAACAATGGGCTAACTAGTGAGATACACTAGTGCCTGATTATCCGCTGTTTCTGTTATCCGAGATTTTTTGCCTTCCCCAGACCAGATAATCGAGGCACCAGGGTATGTTATTTACTTTCACAGCAACGAGTGCATGCTAACAACGAACACATGATATCAACAACCACTTAACAGTATTGCCAGAACTAACTGCCTTTGGTCCCGTCTGGGTGTAAACACGCGCACTAATTGGTTGAATTGAGAGAAAGAAGAAAAACAAACTGGCACGAAATTAGTAACGTGTTGTACAACCATAGCATTTCATTGCTGAAAAACATGAAGTGGTGAATCTGTCATTAAAATCCCAGAAACAAAGTTCAAATTAGGACTCGAAGAACGCAAAAAATAGTTCCGGATTTTCAAAGAGCCCAGAACAGTTCTAGATTCGAGTTCTATTTAACACAGCCCTACGCATTAATAAAATGGGAGAAACACTAGGCGCCACGATGAAAGTTCTAGTCGTTTGGGCGACCTGGCGCCCAGAATTTGTTGAGGACTGGTATGGGTACAAGATGATTTAAAATAAGTTACAAAATCAATTGTTATCAATAATTCTTTTTAAAACTTTCATGCTGTTGTTTTTATACAGTGGTCAGTATTTTAGGCTACTTTCTGGACATTTCTTTTGAGTCAGTATACAGTGATCAGTGTTATAGGATGTTTTTTGCTTCATAACTCTTAACAACTGTTTTAGATCTCTTCCTACTATGGGAGCTTGTTGTGTGTTCTGACGTAAATATTGTTTGGAATTTAGGAAAGCCCAGTGGTTGGAACACTCGACTTGCAACCTAAGGGTCGTTGGATCGAAACCCGTCGTCGAACATTTTCGCTTCTTTCAGCTGTAGGGAGTTTATAAGATTGTCTACTTGTTCGTGGAAGTTTTGCGAAAGATACAATGCTAGCTAATCCTAATTTTGAACATGGAAGACAGCTAGTCAACACGATCCACGGTCAACTCTTGGGCTACTTTTTATCAACGAATAGTGGGATTGGCTGTCACTATTCAGCACAATCAGTAGTGGGAGCTGCCACGTGCATAGCGTGCAAGTAGCGATAATTAGTTTCTCCAACTACGTCATATGGTACTTAACAGATGGGATTAGCCAACACTCGCTTTTAAAATAATAATGACTTGAAAATCACTATTTTACTAGTTTTATCCTGTTCTAAGTAGTTTGAAAACAGATAGAACTGTGTATTTAAACGTAAAGAATTGACAATTCGAAAAATCAGTTCCTCTATAAAGGTGTTTTTGGTTTCAGAACCAGAAAATTCCAGTTCAAAGTGTAGAGTGAATATTGTTTTCGAAGTCATAGAAGTGTCTGAAGATTGTTTAAGTAAACACTGAGTGACCGAAATAATCGGAATGTGTGATATCAAAACTCAGTTCTTTTATTATGCTCTGGTTCTCGACCAGTTACCCGCTAAAGGCCGTTGAGAACACAGTAACAATTCTTCACTTTTAATAAAATACCAGAGTTAAGAAATTGTACAAAAATGTTAAAATAAAAGTTATCTTTGTCCCTGATTTTGTGAAACCTCCTTGATTATGGGGATCATTTGCTCGGGGTCACGAGGACTATGTTCATTTCGAAAAGTTCCGCTGAACATAAAAAAAAAGATGTGGAATGTGTGTGTGTGTTCAGAGATCACTGCTCATAAACTGTTGCTAACAATCAGTTATTGGTTAATATAATAGTAATGTCTAGTAGCGTAAGCTTGTTTATTTGTGGAGATTAACAGCAATTATAGAGTAAATTATTTAGATATCGATGTTTTGACTTTTGTTCTCTGTACGCACTAAGAGTGGCAATGGAATTCCACAAAACACTTAATTTATAAAAGTAAATAGTTCAAAAATCTAAGCTGACATTTTTGTTAGAGCGTTATACATGACTATAAAAACTAGATTTACTTCTGTAGTGGCCTCGAACGTGTTCTGTTTCAAGAGTAAATAAAACCAAAATTAAGAGTAACAAATATATTTATTTCTTACTGTTGAAGTTCATATGTCATGCTGTGTTGTAGCCTACAGTGCACAATTCTTCTCGTAATTTATGGTGTGCGCACGTTTTACTGACGTCACGACAGTACAAATTGCAATGTTAAACGTCCCTTATGCGACTTCATTTTAGTGTCTACTGACTGACAGACAACACGTTATTGTATCGTAGTGCGATTGGTTAAAACAGGTGAACCCTCCAGGCGGCCTTTGGCCTCCTTTCGGGAAATTAGTGCAAAAATCTGTCTTATTCTAGAAACAATACCGACCAATTAATTAGTTTATTAAGAAGAAAAATATTCAGAAGACGCCTTTTTTCTGAATTTCATAGAGGTAGCGCCAGAGTATAGTGGTTGAGTAACACGCACACAATTTTCAACAACGTTACCAGTGGAAAGGGAAAATAAAATATTTGAACACCCAGCAGTATGTGACAGTACAAGCCTAACACAACTTTCCTCTATAACAATAAACCTAATCTCAACTTCGTTCTTTTCATCTAATAGCAGTTCTTAATAAAGAAGCGTTTTCTTTCTCCCCTGACATATAACTTGTTCTTTCTCTATAAGCATCTCGGGACTTTGTTTCTACACAACAACTTCGGAAAGCGGCGACGTGTTTTAAGTACACTGCGAGCTGATTTTTCTTGTTCATGGTAACATTTGATCTCGTAGTCGATTATCGTACACATGAGCCAAGGGCCTTTTCGGGGTTAGCAAGGATTATCGACCTTGAGAGTGTCTGCATCCAAACAGCAAACAATTGGGATATTAATAGAGCAATCTGAAGACGTGGAAACCGTATTTCATTGGACATTAGTGAAGCCTAAGTAACGCGAATGAAAACGATGAGATGTGACGTCAGAAGTTAAGAGGATCTGTCTGCTAATTACGTCAGAAGCAGCTGTTGTTCTGATCATTTTATGTTGGCATTTTAAACGTTTTTTCTGAAGCACAAAGTACTCCACTAACATTTATACCAGGCTCTGGGAATATCTGAAATACGCAGCCAGTATTATATACGTGACAAAGATAAACTTTGACTTAATATACACGTTTATCCTTTCTTACATTCGAAATTGTACATAGAAACAAAGTGTTACCTTCAACACATGCTAAATATACTGGAAGAACCGTTAGACTGCTGTTATCCATTTGCGTGACTCAACATATAAGATTTAGATGTGTTTTTACTTTAACACTACATTATTATGAAAAATTAGTGACCTTTGTTTGCTTTCATGTTCTGTTTGTCTGTTATTGACATCCAAAAGTTTCTGACAAATGGCGTCAAGGGGTTTACAGGAAAATAACTATTGCTCACACATTGTCATTGGTGAAAATGTGTGTTCTGCGGAAGAAACTACTTGTGAGGTTTTTGCAACCCGAGGCGATACTTTTATACTCTCATTTCCAAGGGCAATACGCTATGTTAAAACAAAGTTTCTAGTGGTCATCACTCCAAATTATACAGTATGTTTGCGCAAGAACGAGCTCTGCTGTTGGTGTGTTATAAAAGAATTGCCAACTCGTATTCAGTATTGTACCACAATAGTTAGCGTTGGGTGCTTTGACTAGTAACCTTTCCTCTATCTAGTTTTCCAGATTAAAATTAGGGATAGCTTGCGAAGACTAGTGTTTGTGTAGTTTTGAACAAAATTTCGAAACAATGTACAGAAGTTTTCAAACCAAAGAATACTTGAACCGTGGTATATTTTGAATATTACGTTTGGTTGCTTTTACCAGATTTCTGTTTTCTTCTTTTTGTCCATTTAAACAAAAATGACCATGTAGCAGCCTATGTATACATATATATGAGTGTTTAGGTTAAATATGGAACCGTTAACTGTCAATAGAATAAAAATGTATTTCATATGACATATCAAATTGACCTATATTTGTAGTTTCATTACTTTGTATTTTTATCTTTTCATTATTATTCAGAAGGCGCCATTGAAAAGAGAAACGTCACGTGCTACAAAAGTCAGAATTGTAACTAAAATTTTGTGAATAGAATCACACAAACTACAGTGTTTTTCACATTCTTCTTGATTTGTCAACTTCGGAATCAATCAGAGGAGTGTAATGAAAACATTGAGTTTACGTGGTTTTTATCATAATATGTAGGTCTATTGGCAAATAAACGCGAAAAAGAACATCATTCAATTATGATGTAATAAATGTATTTTGCTGAGTAGTGCCAAGTTATTTCAAGACTTAGGTTTAAAACAAAAACTTAATTTTGAGTTTGGGTTCAAATGACGTATGATTAGAAATTCTTTCAAATCACCAGAGAGAGAAGCAAATTCGGCGCATTTAAAATGTAAAACGGCGTCTTTAGTTTAAATATAAAATAAGTCGCTCTGCTTTCACTTTGATGTAATATACAAGTAACCCTATGGTCACGTACCAAGGTGATAAATATTAAAATAAGCTGAGATATGAACGTGTTTACTGCATTTATAGTTGTATTTTAAGAACAATGAAGTAGCTTCTTTGTAATTCATTAATCAAATGATTATATTGTTATATTTTACTTTTTATTATTTAAATGCAAATTAGCTGTTTAGTTTTAAATTCTAACCATCGACCAAATCACGACTGTTTTCTCTCTCTATAGAACACAAGATATTGTTGATAATAAGTCGTTGATAGAACTAGGTAATATCCTAGACATGGATCATTGTTGTGACTGGCGTTCAGTTGTAGACTTTATTTTCGTTATCTTTAACATTTTCTTCAAAAGCTCGTGATATGCAACATCGGAATTTAAGTAATCAGTATCATATTACGGATTTTTAAGTTATTCTTTTCAAGTCTGTATTAATATTAATGGAATGATTTTTATCCCATCGGAAGATAATGCTTGTTTTGTTTTCAAGTGTTCGAATTAGGCAGATTTTAATCAAGTACAAAGTTATTTTCTAAAGACTACTCTAAAACTCGAGCTGTGGTTTAGTACACTAATTTATATTGCCAAAATGCATACTAGAGTAGTTTTCTGAATTTGTGGAAGTTTTTTCTTGGACGGTTCAGGTGTGAACTTGAATATTTATAACATTAACATTCTAAGTTTGATCTCTTCGGTGAACACTGTGTAACTAGCACATAATGTTGATTTACACTTAAATAAAAGTTTCGATTCCAGCTTTACCAGTTTTAGAATAAGTTGTTAATAACGTCGTGATACATTTCAATCTCCACACAAGTAAAGTGGATTTAGTGGTATAATAAACATTATGGCGTCTCCTTCCATGTTTTGGCTATCTTTCACGTGTTTCATCATATAATATGCTTTCTTAAGGTCATTTTCAGATTTTAGAAATACTAGAAATTTTATCTGTTATTACCTAGTCTTAGTTTATAATCTTAGCCAAGTCAAAATGTATTGTGGTATACAACTTTAATTGTATTTTAGATAAAGCAAGATGATATGCTTATAATTATCCTACCTATAATAGCGAACGAAGTGGTTTTATACCTAAACTTGGGTTAAAATTGCAATAGCTTCTTTTATAAGCAAGTAAAAAGATGTTAAGATAACATGCCCAGGAGAAAGGTTGAACTTTTAAGATAAATATAAATGTTTTTTTTTAGTACATAGGTTTATTCCCTAATCAAACTGGTAATACTTGCAGAAGCTTAAGTTATCAGAAGTGATATTTCAGCAAATACACTATCACTTTTAAGGGGTGGACAGTCTCAACTGATGTTTAAAATGTTCACTTGAATTTTCTCTTAGCTACAAGAAAAATGTTCGTATTTTCTGGAATCGAAACTTTTATAATTTTATTCTTTATGTAATATACTGATGCTGTTACACTTGAGTATGGTTTCTTCTAAAGTTTTTCTGCTTCGCTCACTTAGTAAGTGGCGTATTTAAACATGGTATATAGATTGGTGTGTGTTTTGGAGGGCGTTGAGATCGTGGCTTTTCCATCAACTGTAAATTGAATCAGTCTGAACTTTATGGAAGCCGAACATCTCTTGCACTTCATGGGCTGGAGAAGAATAAATGGCGCAATGAATGTCTAACCCTCGTTTTGTCAGCAGGTTAGAGCAGTTGTCTGTTACCAAGACAACGGTGCAGGATGTGCGTTGAAATGTTGCAAGTGACCCACACTAGTAGTTTAGATTAGCATATATCGTGTAGTATTTTATTTATATGTATTTGCGATAATTAGCAATATAATTTAGCACTGTTATTGTATTATAATTTTTGATTCTGATTGAGTTTTGCGGTAATTAGACGTCACGTTTTAACTTTTTAAGGCACTTTTTCGTTATTAGATTCAATGAAATACAGTTAAGGTTTAATAAACATGTGTTTTAATTACTTTTCTCTTTTATCATTGTCTTTGTTGTGTTGTGTTAATTAGGCCTAAATAAGATAAATACAGGTTAAGTAGTTAGCACACAGAATCACCCACTAAAGTTGTAATATTTTCAAAACGGAGTTTTGGGTATCGTTTTGAAAATAAAAGGAATGCAGTTGTCGTCCATTTTGTTTGTGTCTGTTTTAGAGATGTTCCATCTAACAATTTGGTCGATTAACCTAATCATTAGCAATTACTGTAATAGTGCTGGTCTTGGACATCTAGGCTTCCACCTCCCCAAAGTAAATTGTGTAATTATTTACCCATTTCGTGCAGTTTGTTTTTAGACTCTTTTATGAACTAGTTTTTCGTGGTGAGTTGAGAGATGATTGAAATGTACTATTGTAGACAGTGTATTTTCATATTACGTTACTTAATTATCACAGGGGCTTGAATACGTGAAATATTCACAAACGCAGAACACTATTCAAGCTGACTCAAACAGCCACCGCCAATTCTTTGCAGAACTAACCACCATAATCGAAATTATTTAAGGAATATTAGTACCATGTTACCTCAGTAGTTTTATTTACATGGCCAGTAATTAGTTTACGTTATAGTATAAACCATTTCACTTTGTTGTTGTTTGTTCTGAAAACTCGTTCTTTGTTTTTTATTGTAATCATGAACGATTAATCAGCATAGCTGCGCCCACTGCTATCTTGAATATATTTAATAGTGGTGTAAATTTGAAGTAAAAAAGACTAACCCTATAATTCCGATTTTACTCAATAGCACCTGTAAAATTTGTTTCTAAACTATTTATACACCAGATTATTTGTGCGTCTTTGAACTACTGATACACCAGAGACGCACAAATAATCTGGTGTATCAGTAGTTCAAAGACGCACAAATAATCTGGTGTATCAATAGTTCAAAGACGCACAAATAATTTGAACTATTGATACACCAGATTATTTGTGCGTCTTTGAACTATTGATACACCAGATTATTTCTGCGTCTTTGAACTATTGATACACCAGATTATTTCTGCGTCTTTGAACTATTTATACACCAGATTATTTCTGCGTCTTTGAACTATTTATACACCAGATTATTTGTGCGTCTTTGAACTACTGATACACCAGATTATTTGTGCGTCTTTGAACTATTTATACGCTAGATTATTTGTGCGTCTATTAACTGTTTATACGCCAGATTGTTTGTGCGTCTTAGACAACAACAACAAAATAATGCAAGCAAAAATATCAACAATAATTGCGACTAATGCCACTAGCACTGCAGGGTATGATTATTTGTTCTACATAGAAAGTGAGTTGTTTTTTTGTATCAGTCCTTATCACTTAGTATTGTAACGTGTCTTAAGCCATCTTGATTCAAGAACTTAACGGTTCCGTTGATGTATATGGATAAAAACCAGCACTGCAACACTGCTGTCTTATCGCGTAAGATTTCGACATTCACGTGTTATCCAACGACATTCCTCAAATCCCAGCTTAAATAACGACATTGCATCATAAATAATTAGATGCACTTCCGCAGGGTCTTCGAAGGTGTTCTGTTTCAATAGTGAATAAAACCCAAATAAAGAGTAACAAATATTTTTATTTCTTACTATTGAAGCTCATGTGTCATGCTGTGTTGTAGCCTACATAGTGCATAATTCTTCTCGTGTCGTATGGGAAGCGCATGTTTTACTGACTTCACGACAGTACAACTTGAAAGGTTAAGCATTCCTAATGTGATGTCATTTTAATGTATACTAACTGACATCATAGTACTGTAAAACAGTTGACTCCTGCAGGCGTCCTTTGGGCTCCTTTCGGAGAAATAAAATTGATTTACGACATACTCTTGTTATGATCTGGTACTCAATATTTACTGGCAAAGTATTGGGTGATCGTTGTGTGAGAAAAAGGAGCGTCTTTAGTATTACCATTAATTTATAAACACTGCTTTAATAGTGAAATGATACAAACTAAATGTAGCCTAGAGATGATGCACGAAAGTAGTTCCCTATTCCAACAATGAAGTATTTATCCATAAATATTCGATTTAAGTAACTTTGTTACATGACTGTATAGATTTTAGTTTAACTAGGTGATGTTGTTTTTTTTTTCAAATTCGTAGCACTTTTAAAGGAAGTTGTTTACTTTAAATCTAGTTTCTGTGTCTTAAGAAGTGACATGCGACGTTGTACACGTTCTTGTGTCACACGTTTTATTAAATTTAGACATTGAACACTAGTATATTTTAATGCTGACACGCAAAACTGTTCTAATTTTTATGACCTATGTACATCGACAATTTCTTTGGTGACTTGGAAAATATATCTAGTTGGGATTACTATTAATAATCTAAAGATGTGTATCACTTAAAGTCGTCATCTGGATAGGCTTCACATTAATCAACCAGTTGTTGGCTCGGCGATAAACCTGACGATTTTATAACGCTAAAATTCTGGTTTAGATACTCTCTGTGTAGCTTCATGTTTAAACATATTTACCATTTTACTTATCTAAGCCCTCGAAAGCAGTAGTATTAATGAATACAGTTCGCCGTAACTTTCTTCGGTTTATTATCATTACAAGGGACGAGCTATCTGTGTGTATTGTGAGACTGGAATGTGTTACTAGGAGGCGGACATGTAATTACTACGTTTACATAAAGATTTCTGTTATTATAACAATCTTAAATCGTGTTAAACTTTCATAACATTAAACAATTCTCAACACATCGCTGATGTTAAACGAAGGTGTCGACTTGGGCGACATAAAGACTAGATTCTAGAACTCTAGATCATGTTCGATGACGAGGAACCCACTTTGAGACTAATAATGGCTGGAAGCGGCTTGAATGGGTAATGAAGAAAAACTTTAATATAAGTTTTATGCTGTTATGTTAAACTTATATTTAAGTTTTTCTTCATTACCCATTCAAGCTGTCTCCAGCCATTATTCTAGATCATGTTGTATGAAGCGTCCTAAAACCGAACTATTACCATAGCAACGCGTTGGCTCGTCTAACGACAAGACTGGTGACGTCACAAGATTGATTTGGGCGAGGGTGGGGGGCTAAAGTTGTTGCTGCTTATACCCAAAGTTTGCTGTTAGAACTTTCCATATGTTTCATAGTAACTGAATAACCATAATGTATCCATTATTTACTTAAACCAATATTCCGCTGTTACTGACTGCTTTAAGGAAAACATGAGCCCAGCCTGTAGCAAGTACGTTTTGAGTAAGCCAAAGAAGGATGAGATGAATTAGGCCTTAACCAATCATGAATAATCTTTGTAGATTAGAGCTCATTGTAGACACCTGTGTGGTTGAAATATGCTGGTGACTAGGTCTCTAGAGTAGCACATAAAATGAGTACTCCAGAACACTAGCACACCAACACTTACAAGCTACAGTGTTTGGAATTTACTGTAAATCAGAAATCTTTCCGCTTATAGTCTAGTAGTTTAAAAATAAAAATACTTCACCATACATCCTAAACCTTGTTTTTCAACATTTGGAAATCACAACATCAAGTTTTTTCCCTCACCCAACCAATGAGTAGAATGGAGAACCCCCCCCCCCCCTTTAATGGCAGCAGTTTTTGTAATAAGTTTAGGGAAGCAGTTTGATTTCCTTTCAGGAAGATTCACTAAATTTCATATGTACCTAGTGTACAAAAGACTGTGTTGTAAGAGAAAACACTGAAGTGATAGCTGTTTGATTTATAACTACAATGAGAATTCTCTGGTTGGTTTAGTAATTAGTTCTTGTGTATATAGTATCTTAGAAAATAAAACTCACTCATTAATGAAAGCTTTGAAACTGCTAAAAGTAATAAAACTCTTGAGGATAAAGACGTTTTGACATGTACCTACTAATCAACCAATGAAATTTAAGCAATAAAGCAATTTGAAAATCTGTCATACTGTAGAAGCCATTTGAAATTAAGATAGCATCACTGATCATTACAAAATAATCATAGAAATCCAAAAAAGGACCCAAGATTTGTTGTTTTGAAACAATAGTCTGTTTATCAGGAGAGACCATACTTTTGAAAACATTGAAGGAGTCTGACCATTTATTATAAACTTACACATGACAAAGAATAAAAAGTTACTTGTATGTTTCAGTGGGTGTTTTTAATTTTTTATCTAACAGTAGTAAATCACTAAACAGTAAAGTTTTGGCCATTGTCATTCAAATTACTGTAAATACTGAAAATCACAGCAGTAGACTTCTAGATATTAATCTATCTGTGACCCACAACTCTGTGTATTTTACCATAATACCATCAGTGTTACAATTAATCACACTAATTACTAGTCCTCTGTGTATTTTACCGTAATACCATCAGTGTTACAATTAATCACACTAATTACTAGTCAGTCCTTTGTGTATTTTACCGTAATACCATCAGTGTTACAATTAATCACACTAATTACTAGTCAGTCCTCTGTGTATTTTACCATAATACCATTGGTGTTACAATTAATTACACTAGTTTCTAGTCCTCTGTGTATTTTACCATAATACCATCAGTGTTATAATTAATTACACTAGTTTCTAGTCCTCTGTGTATTTTACCATAATACCATCAGTGTTATAATTAATCACACTAATTAATAGTCAGTCCTCTGTGTATTTTACCATAATACCATTGGTGTTACAATTAATCACTAGTTTCTAGTCCTCTATGTATTTTACCATAATACCACTGGTGTTACAATTAATCACACTAGTTTCTAGTCCTCTATGTATTTTACCATAATACCATTGGTGTTACAATTAATCACACTAGTTTCTAGTCCTCTATGTATTTTACCGTAATACCATTGGTGTTACAATTAATCACACTAGTTTCTAGTCCTCTATGTATTTTACCATAATACCATCAGTGTTACAATTAATCACACTAATTACTAGTCCTCTACGTATTTTACCATAATACCATCAGTGTTACAATTAATCACACTAATTACTAGTCCTCTACGTATTTTACCATAATACCATCAGTGTTACAATTAATCACACTAATTACTAGTCCTCTACGTATTTTACCATAATACCATCAGTGTTACAATTAATCACACTAATTACTAGTCCTCTACGTATTTTACCATAATACCATCAGTGTTACAATTAATCACACTAATTACTAGTCCTCTACAATCTTTCCTACATTGCGTAAATGCTGTCATTTTTATCGCAATGTTTAATTTTATTATTAAAAAACTATTATTACTTGAAAGAGTCAACTGTACTTTAACAGTATGCAGTCTATATCTTTGGTCTTCCACACTTTTACATGTTATTTACTAATGTTGCCAGGAGAATCATAGGATTAGAATTTAATAAATTAAGAATAAAGAACATTTTGATTATCCAAAAAGGCCAATGACAAACTTGTGCCTTAAGTTTATTCTTTGAATGAGAATATACATACTTAGAATAACATTGTAGAAACATATCTTTTAACCTTTAAAGTTTGTAAGTAACTTTCTCACAATGTTGTTTTATTGATGAATCTTTCATGGATGTGGAAGAAAAACTGAGCAATCTCTAAAACATCTGTAAAAATTGAATAGTCTTGGTCACTGAAAACTTGATGAATAGAAATGAATTTCAATAAAATTTCTTGTACTGTTTATTTTTTCCATCTCCCAAGGAAGAGTATGTATTTCGTCTTGAAAGTTCCATAATACAAGAATCTTTGTAAAAAGGTATACTTGTTGTTAATGTCTTCAAACTTGCTGTGTGTTGAGGTATTCCTGATGAGCATGCACGTCATCTACTGGAACTTTATTCATTTAGTGTGATGCTTCAGAAGTATTATGCTTGTAATTTTGTGCTTTTTTTGCAAAAGATGGTTTAAAATAGTAGTTTTTGAGTTCTTGCCTTTTCATTTGAAGGATGCAAGAAAGGCAGCTTGTGATACTACTCTGGTCCAGGCCACAGCGAACATGGAGCCTGTGGGAAGAATTCAAATGCGGACTCGACGCACACTTCGTGGCCACTTGGCAAAGATATACGCCATGCACTGGGGATCAGATTCACGGTAAATATTTTGTACAAAGGTATTGAGCATGACAATTTAAAAAATAATAAGTGTTTGAGAATCATACATCAGAATATTTTATATCAAGTCTAGTTGCTATCACAAAACTAGAAAAAGCAGATACCATTAAAAACACTTGTCAGAATTTATGATATGAACTGTTTTTTGTTTGCTGGAGAATTATTGTTAACACTTGCCTCATGAAGCACTATTGCTTACAGAATTAATAATAAATTAATACAGCACTATTCTGCCCATTTAACTTGAACTCATATAACATGGTTATACAAAAGATTGAGTATGTTACATTAAAATTATATTGGAGCTTCACCAAGTCATCACAGTTCTTGTCACTATGTCCATTTATGGTCTGTCTGGTGGCTGTGTATCTTGACAAAATAGAGGTCACAATAGCCTTTAAAAACTTGCATTTCAACAGTAATGCATACTTTTTTTACATATTGCATTAAAGTATATGATTTCTTATGTAATTTTATTTCAACTTTACGAAGTTAACATGCAAAATGTAATGAGTAATTTATAGCCCTTAAGGCTGGGTGCATTCCACCCAGCTCGTAACCACGAATGTATCCATGAGAGTAATTATACTATAATTTTTTATCATGTACGTGTATCTTCACAACTTTTGGCAGGTTATTGGTAAACATTACAAGGCTTTTGTATACAAAATATCAGGTTTTTAAATTAAGTATTAAGATTTTTTAATTAAAAATTTTGTCACAAATTTTTTTTATTTTTTTCAGAATATTGACTATCCAACATGCAAAGTAATTTTGATTTTAAGATTAAAAATATTTTTCTTTGTCTGAAAGTTGTTAAGTTTTGTTTGCATAATTCCTATATCCTCCTAAATAAGCATCTAACTTTTTTGGAATGAAACTTTATATTTTATCTATTACTTTATCAACCTTGACCCTATATGGTGTCAGTTGATTTGACCCACCTCATAACCATCATAAAAATTACCCTTTCTTTTGTTCTAAAATTACTGCAAATTGTGACAGGTAATACCAAGTTCTTAAAACAAGTTGCATTAGTGATAATGATCCTGAGTTATTATTCATTACAACCATGTAATACCATGTTTTTAAACAAGTTATGTTAGTGATAATGATACTGGTTGATTAATTCACTATGACCATGTAATAAGTTCTTGACAGAAGATACATTAGTGATAATAAACCTGATTTGCTATGGTTTTGTGTAAGAAAAAAATAAGTAAATATACAACTTTCTTTCACACAAATCCTAGTATGTCACATCCAGCATGTTAAAACGGGTTGATTAGCCTAGGATTTGGGTAATGGATTGTTACAAGAAGTATGTTATCCCATTATTCATCTGAAACATTTTGTTTCTAAACTGTTTTACATCATTGTTTACACTGTTGTTTCAAGTATATTTGTAATAATTTCATTTTAATTTGTATTTTAAAAAATAACTAGACAGTCTTGTGCTGGTGTTGAATGATAAGTTAGTCTGTTTTTATTTGTTTCAATTTTTCTTTCCTCTGTTCTTAAGATTTTTACAGAAATATTTTCAGATCTAGCTTATTTGTTGTCACTAAACAACCAGAATAATCTAGACTATGTCTGGTAGATACCTTGAGATCATTTAAAGAACAAAAATGGAGATGATTATGAAAATACAGATACTTCCAAGTGAGGATGTACCCTGCTTAACATAATAATAATTTATAGGACAAAAGTAGGTTAGTGAGTGGCAGTGTTTTTCAGGCACACAAAATATAAATAGAATCTTTCACCTGTGTAAAGCTCTTATGCCATAGATTGTGTTAACTTTTTGGATAAATATCAAATAATGATTTTGATACCAAATAACTTATATTTATGGATACAGTCAATCAATCAAACAATGCCCAGAGAAAATATATAACAAAACATGTTATTCTAAATCTGTTTTCACTTTTCAGAAAATTTTGTTTTTTGCTATTTTATCTTTTGATGCTTCTTTTCAGCTACCTTGTATCTGCCTCACAAGATGGTAAATTAATTGTGTGGGATGCGCACACCACAAACAAGGTAAGACTAATATCATGATATTGCTTTCTTTAGTTTATTCTTAATTAATTTTTACATCTACCATTTTTAAAGCAGTTTTTTATTTACTTCTTTGCTGTGTTTTTCCATATATGTGAGTTATGTAACATTTTCAGCCATTGTGGTGCCATCTATTGAGAAAGTTGTTTTGCAAATATTATTTAGAAGATAACTATCTAGTAAAATGCATATAAAAATGTTTGCATTCTATTCCAGTTGTAAATTTCAAAAACTGGACTTTGTACATTATGTATAAAAAAAGTTCTATAATAAATATTAAAATGATTTCATACTCCATCTTTTGTTATTTTTTCATGGTTCTTGCTCTTCTTTGGCCTTCTTTTTTGTGCCTCCCATAATTTAGCTTTATGTGCTTTGAAAGAATGTTAATAGAACATATTTTAAGTACAAGCTAAGATGAGATTCAATCACAGATATAAAATCTTCTTTATCCTAGTCTGGTAAATTTTCTGTTTTGATCATTCAACGTGAGTGAACAGCCTTCTGTATGAAAAGTCAAGCGGGAGATTTAGAGTTCGTTAGTCTGTTTCTCATATTTGAACACTAGAATTATCAATGGGTTATGTATGGACTCCATTTGTTTTTGAAATGCTTTTATCTAAACTATTAATACATCAATTTACTTGTGGATCCATGACTTCATGATCCCAAATGAAATATACAGTTGAGAAATTTGACAGAAATTAAGGCATGTGTAATCTCACTACATAATCAGAGACTTAACATTATATTCATTAATTGATTCTAGAAGACAACTTTTTGCATTAGGTTTGCTGCTTATGCATTTAACCTAACTAACATCAGCCTACATCTTTGGTTTGGAACCTTGAATAGTAAAATGTTTCAGAGCATAGTCTTCAAGAACTCTCCCTTTTTCCATTACTGCTACAAAATTTATTTATTACTTGTTGAGAAAAGAACATTTAATGTTAAACTCATAATACATTATAGTTATCATGATAATTTCTTTCTTCAGGTTCATGCTATTCCATTGAGATCAAGCTGGGTTATGACCTGTGCCTATGCTGCTTCGGGCAGCTATGTTGCCTGTGGCGGGCTGGACAATATCTGTTCCATCTACAGCCTTAAGACTAGGGAAGGCAATGTTCGAGTTAGCAGAGAATTGCCTGGTCACACTGGTTATCTATCCTGTTGTCGATTTATAGATGATAACCAAATAGTAACAAGCTCGGGAGACATGACCTGGTACGTCAGTTAAATAACTTCAAGTGACATTACTTCATGTGTTGATTAAACATAGTTACAACATGAGATGACTGGTATGTCATTTAAAGTAAGTAACTTTAAATGACATGACTTATGTTAATTAAATTAACTAACAACTTCAGATGACTGGTTTGTAACATAACAGGTCATGTCACTTGAAGTTACTTACTTTAAATTGTTAGTTAATTTAATTAACATCAGATGACTGGTATGTCACTTAATCCTCCACTACAAGATCAGTGGGCTACACCAACCTTGTGACCCCGAAGGGACCATTAGTTTCTATAATATAACTAATATATTCTGTGATTTTCATGCTCAGATTAGAAATACTTTTCTTTTTCTGAAAATTGTCAGACTTCATTTGCATAATCTCTATAACCTTCTGAATAAATATCTAATGTTTTTGGTTTTTTTTATCTATATTGAATGTGATGTGTGTGTTGCAAGTGGGTCTGATTTTCTAGTTCATGTCTTCTTAAACAAATAAGATTGAAGGCTATATAAACTATGCTTTACTTGAGTAATATCTATATTATAATGAATAACTTATGTTCCATACTTCTTGGTGAGGTGGTAAATATATTAGAGAAAAGGGAAGACCTAGAGAGCAGATGTCACAATTCTCATACTAGGGTGATTGAGGATGCTTTTAAATATTTTGATTTATTAACTATGTTTTGATTCCATGTATTTATATATGATGATAATAAAGTAGTTTAATTAAATTTTGAATGTAACTCTAAAACGTTGTGACATGCACTTTGAATTGCCTGTAGCGAGAGGGTTATAGTAAGAAACATCAAGTGACGTGTGTTGGTATGCTAGTCAAACTAACCAACAACTTCAGGTGACATGACTTAGTATTCTGGTTAAACTGAATAACAATTTTAGATTAAAAGACATATTATTTAATGAAATTAAGATCTTGCTTCAGATGATGATATGATCTGATATGCTGGTTAAACTAAGTTATAACTTTAGGTGATGGCCTACTGTGTTGGATAAACTAAGGAATAACGTCAAGTAACACCAGGTGTGTTGGTTACAACTAGAGTGATGACATAATTTTAAGTGATATGACTTGATATGTCAGTTAAAAACTGAACTGAAATATGCCTGTCATGTGAGTTTGATTAAAATAATGAAGTCAAGAGATGTAATTGTATGGTTTCTATTACAGCTCAGATTAAGCACTCACCATTCACTGTTTGCAATCAGTATGGTTAAAACAAAATACCTTATATTTTTTATGATGGAGAAATGAAAGAATACTACAGAAATTAAAGATTCCCAAATCCATTTCACACACTGCAACTGTACCAATATTATTGTATGTCATCATAGGCTACATCAATGTTATACCAGACAAACTAGGAAAGAGGCAAACAACAATTGCGTTTTAACGTATTTGAATCTTTTATTGTGTACCTAACAATATGGAGCCTAAAAAGAAACTTTGAGGCATAATTATTGAGACTATTTCATACTGTACTGCCAGTCACCACTTCATTTACTTTATACTATGGTTAAATATTTAGTTTAACATGCATTCACACAATCCTATAAGTAAACAGACATCTTTATTGGGTTTTTTTAAAGTTCCTGTACTAACATAATTATTAATTCTATTGTAGTTTTTGATTTTCAGAAATATTTTCTCTTACTGATACATTTCTTTACATGCTTCAATACCTTATGCCACTGGTAGTTTTCTGTGAGTTGCCAATCAGGGTACTGGTTTTCAAGAAACAAACCTGAACTGTGTTTACTTACCTATTAAAGTTTAAAGTGTTTGTACGATTGTAACTTTTTGTTTGGTGTGTTGTACAATTATACTCCATATATTTTTTTTACCACTTCAGATCTTTGGATTGCTACTGACTTTTATTTTTTTGGAATGGCCAGCTGATCAATATTAAATAAACATTTGATTTAACTAAATTTTAAAGAAATAATGATTTAGAACGTGTTGCATATTTCCCAACAAAAGCCACCCAATATATTGTGTGACAAATATATTTTTTACAATTTTTTGATAATCTACTGATCAGGTCTCTGGCAGTGATACATAATTCTTATAATTGTTTTTTATTTATGCCTTTCTTATTATTGACCAACAGAGCCTTTGGTTATGGTTGTGCTAGTTAGTAAATAGTGACAGTATAAATCTCATTAATCCATGTGTGTACTTCATTAATTACATTTTAAGGTATTTGGCTGTAGTTGTTTTTCTCAGACCCACCTTCCCATTCTCTAGAGTAACTAGACTTTATTGTATATTGGAATAAATGATCAACTCTGTATGTTAAAAGTACATAATATTCTATCTTCACTGTTGTCCTTTATTTCTTGATATTGTTACTTAAAATGATCTATATGACCTTACAGGTTATTGCAGAGTTTTGGGTATGGACATTTGGAGTTTAACATAACCAAAATCCAAGTTCAGTAAATTCATGGATAATATTTAGAGCTATATCATCTCTGTATCTATTGACCAATGCCATGAAACTTTTTCTTTCCTGACCATTGACTGTTATAACCGTGATCAGTGCCATGAAACATACAAGTTCCTGCCCAGTGACAACTACAGTTATGACCAGTGCCATAAAATGTTATTTCCCAACCATTGACTTATAAAAGTGGCCAGTGTCATGAAAAGTACCTTCTTTCTTGGCTGCTAACAGTTGCAATAGTAACCAATGCCATGAAACATATCTTATTTCCCAAAATTGACTGTTGCAATAGTAACCAATGCCATGAAACGTATCTTGTATCTCAAACATTGACTGTTACAGTAGTAACCAGTGCCATGAAACATATTTTATTTCCCAAACATTGACTGTTACAATAGTAACAAATGCCATGAAACATATCTTATTTCCCACACATTGACTGTTACAATAGTAACCAGTGCCATGAAATATATCTTATTTCCCAAACATAGACTGTTACAAGTTTTGTAATACTGATATGTTCTTAAAATAATTAATCTTAATGTTGTATAATTATTTTAAATAGTTCTACTTCATTTTACAAAAGATGGCAACATCAAGAATATAACAACCCAAGTATCTGTGGTTGTACAATTTCTTCATGCTCAGAGATGTACATTGAGAGTTCCCCTTTAATTTTTCTAAAGTTATGGTCTTTACGCAAATAATAAGAAAACTAATAGTTTCATGATTTACAATTCTTGCACGATCATAGTTGATTAGTTGAATTTCTTTCAAAGCACTGGCCAGAGTAATAATGTTGCTGTTTCAGCTGTGTCATAAATATAAATTATTAATCATCCAGTAGCTTGTAGGAATGATGTATTTTCATTGTGATTGTAGAATATTAATTTTATTTTAAATGTTTATATAACTTTTGAATTGTAAATGTTATGATAGTTAAATATTACTGAACTTTATGAAGACTTAATTTCTTGTTGTTTTTAGTGCATTATGGGATATAGAAACGGGGCAACAGTGCACATCATTCACAGGACACACGGGTGATGTGATGTCTCTTTCTTTGTCACCAGATGTGCGGACTTTTGTTTCTGGCGCGTGTGATGCTTCAGCTAAAGTAAGTTGTTCTTATATGTTCCAGATTGTGTGAGGACCTTAAAAGTATAGAAGACACCCAGTAGAGCACATACATAACAAAATATCTTTTTCTCCCTGTTCACCTTACCTTGCTTTTAGATAAACACAGAGTCAATCAAGTTACATTACATATCATTAGTCAGAATTTTGTAATGATTGTTGTTTTGACATTTTTATGAAGAGATAGACTATTTTTCCTTGATATTAAATGTTCTTGAACATTAATATGGCAATAACTTCTGACAGACTTGTACAAAATTGGGTTCATTGATTTTTGATTATATAGATGGTGCAAGACTGAGAAATATATTGCTGATTTAAGGAAATATTGGAGTTGTGTTGAGATGCACCTCTGTAGTTTCATGTTATTGTATTTTTAATTACTGACTATTATATAGGTAAACATTACTGATGGACAGTGGATGACGTTGAAAAGTCTATCACTTAAGCAGGCTTCAATTTTTAAAACTTGTTTAAATTCATACTCAAACATTTGTAACAAACATTATCGGCTAGCATTTTTCCATTTTTATTTGTGTATAGAAAGGAGTTATAATGAAGGTAGCATCTTTGTGCCTTCAGTGGCTTCTTTTCTTATGTTTTGTGATATAAATTATTGTAATTAGGGGAATTTGAATTAAGAGTGTGTGTATTAATTCAATATATATATATATATATACTAATCAAGTAAGGGAGGGAAGGTCTTAATAAAGTGGCTCAACAGTATATAACAACTTGCTGCAGATGTGAGACCCCCCCCCCCCATTTTTTTTTAATTATTAATTATTTTTTGTCCAAAAAATAAACTTTGAGCTTT
>NW_013669304.1:59544-60289 GCF_000517525.1 Limulus polyphemus
CCGTAGAGTCTTGTATCCTACTTTCCAACTAAACAAAGTGAAAGGAACAACGTTGCTGCAGATGTCGAGACCACCCCCCCCCAGTTTTTTTTAACAAGTGAAATTATCTGTCACATATATACGTGGTGCTATTTCTTTTGGCTTAGTTGATAGAACTAATTACTTTTGCATGTATACACTGGGAATTGGAATTCTGAAAGCTTCTGTTTGAATCATGGGATCTTGGGATTTTAGCATCTCAATTCCTGGGATCCTGGCTAGGATCTGTTTATTTACATTTTATTTTGTCCTGATTAAAAGTAATTAAATATGTGTGACATAAATGTTGAATCTTTGTTGTTTTTTGCCATGTTTTATACAAAAAGTCATGAAGATACTTAGTCAAGTTATACAGTTTTTTAAGCTAAGATGAGACACTATTTAATATGTTTGTGCAATTTAATCGAGTATTGCCATTTTGAGAAAAAGAAAAAATTGGGGATATCAGTGACTCCAGTCTGAAAAGTAGTAATACCATCCGAAAGATCTGTGGATTTTTTCCTGTAAATCTTGAGATTTGGAAAGTCCTATTAGCATAGGGGATCCTAGGATTCTAGTCCCTTATCTACACACACACACACCAGTGTTTAGAAAAGAGCCTGAATAATGTGTTGCAACAACTCAAGAGACCCCAAACAAGATGTTGCTCCTCTTTATGCACCTGAGTTAAGAAACCATGATGTTGTGACTGGACAATTAAAAAAAG
>NW_013669304.1:60542-63646 GCF_000517525.1 Limulus polyphemus
CTACACACACACACACACACACACACACACACACACACACACACACACACACACACACCAGTGTTTAGAAAAGAGCCTGAATAATGTGTTGCAACAACTCAAGAGACCCCAAACAAGATGTTGCTCCTCTTTATGCACCTGAGTTAAGAAACCATGATGTTGTGACTGGACATTAAAAAAAGGGTGCTAAATAGTAATATTGTAAAGGAAAGTTGTTTTTGTCTTCTTTTTTTCAAGTTAGTTTGCTACAATCAAGTTTTCATTTTATGTGTATTCCTATTTGTGTGTGCATGAGGTTTCTTTCAGAATTTATGTTTGGGGGTGGGGATTTTACTTTGTGACTGTGGGGTGGGGCATTTGAGTGCAAAAATTACTGTATATCTATAAGTATGGTCTAGTTGTATTCCCCAAGATTTTTTACAAGTGTGTCTAGAAATAAAACCCTCAAATTTGCAGCAAATCTAGGGGAGTGTGTAGGGGAACTTCCCTCTGCCCTATGGAAAAAAACCCTATGTATGTATTCCATATATATAAGCTTGTATTTCAGTTAAACATTAAGGCCAAAAACAGTTTTGTTCTACACATGTAGACTAAGGTGCATGTATGAACTGGTAGGGGAGGACAACAGTAGTTTGTTACTTGTATTACATGTGCTGTACTTTAAATGTTCATTTGGATACAATTGTTGAATTTTTTATGAAATGCATTTGAGATCTGTGAGAACTACAATGGTTGTATAAAAACATTCATTGTGTATTTTGTCTTTGATCCAGAACTGATGTGTGAATATTATATTTATAATAAATAACTTTTTTTGAAAAGTTTAATTTATTAACTATAGATAGAAAACTGTTAAGCTTGTTTAAATATTTTTAACATTTATTTCTGTATGTGTTGGTTAATGAATTTTGCTGCTTGTATAGCTCTGGGACGTTCGTGATGGAATGTGCAAACAGACTTTCCCAGGTCACGAATCTGATATCAATGCAGTCACTGTAAGTCCTTATTTTTGTCATTACTGTTTAGTGAAGGAATATATATTGGTTTAACTCTCTGTGTATTGGTTTTGTCATTTTGACCAACATTATAACCATGAAACTATAAATGCTATAATTCTTAATTTACTATTGTAAGTGTATCTTCATAAAAGTAGCAAGTTGTTGAACAAAAAAGTCAATTTCTAATTTAATGTTTTTACTAAAAATTTGAATTTATGAAGCCTTAACTGAGTCAGAGTGCAAGGTGACTTGCGTATTAAGTATAAAAATAATTTTTCATCTTAAAGTTTTATATTTCATTTGCATAACCTTTTAAATGAATACCAAAAGTTTTTTTATTAAAAATATATTTTCTGTTATTTCCTCTACTCAAATATTTTATACTAACTTAGTCCATTTGACTGATATTGTAACCACTACTTAAAAATTATACAAAATAAAACTAAGTTAATATAACAACAGAAAAGTAGTGAAAATTTGAACCTAAATTATTTATTAATTCTTTAATTCTATAGTTATAGTTTCCATACTATAACTTCTAATACACTCTATGTATCTTCACAAAATTTGGCAGACTTTTAATAAACATTAAAAGTCTTTTGTACACAAAATATTAGATTTTTTTTAATGAAGTATTTTTACTAAAGATTTGTCCGGGAACATATATACATATATATAGTAGTTCTATATACTAGTCTCTGAGTGATAAGTGATTTCCACATCAATATTAAACATTTTCCCCTTCTCAAAAATGTCAAATTTATGAAATAAATTTAAAACTTTTTTTTTTCAGTAAAACTTTATACTTTATCTGTTATTTTCTCTACCCTAAGTAATTGAAATAAATCAAAAACTATGCTTTTTTCTCTTTCTAGAATGATTTCAAATTGTAATATGAAACTATATTTAGTTATCCTAAATAGTTTTAAATTCATAACATTCATCTATTTAGACTTACATTTTATGGTTTTATTTAAACCCTGTCTAATTACTGTTTGCACCATCATAACTTGTAAATTGCTTGGCGAAAGTGTAGATCACCTTATGTTATTGAATTACATTATGCACGAGCTAATTGCAAATGTACATTGTGAAATTTTTTTATTATATCATTATTATTTATTTAACCATAACTAGTATCAAAAGTTTCCTACTTTTCCATTTTATTTACTTTTATAATAATAAATAAAGAATACATATGAAAAAAAAAAAGTACTTACCTGGGTCTTCTTTTTTGTTGCTGTCAACTGTCCATGATATTTAATCCTACTTTTTTATACTCAAGGTAGCACTGCACTAAGTGATTTTTTATTTAATTAAATAATGCACCAAAGAACACAGAATAATTACATGCAAAAAGCTGACTGTTTCATAATTACCATAGTTTTTCTGGCTTTCTAACTACGTGACAAGAGCCATTAAAACTTCATTTAAGCTTGTCAATGCATTTTCTGTGGGAATCAAGTTTTAACTGAAAGAGAAATTGACAGTTCTCTCTATAGAAAACAACATAGTATGTCATTTTATAGATGAAAACCTTAGTTTTCTATTGGTTATAAATATTATAGTATTGAACATCAGATAGAACTATTGACAATTTCTGAAAGAGAGGATGTGACAGGTGGGCATGACAAAAGGGACCTAGTTGTCTATTTCATGGCTCTGTAACTAAATTATGTTTTGCCTGAGCAATGATGATATTATAATAAGTAATTTGTTAAATTTTGTACTTTTTGGAGGGTTGGTAAATAAATTAGAGAAAAGAGAATGCCAAGAGAGCAAATGTCACAATTATCGCACCAGGGGAATTTATTTTACAATATTTCCTTATGAAAGTAAGGACTTAAAACTTATATAATATACTATTAAAGTATGGATTATTAGTTATGTTTTTATGCTATATTTATTGGTATATCATAAAAATAAAATAGTTTACTTAAATTTGTAATGTAACTCACTAAAACCTTGTGACACGTGCAGAAAAAGTTGTCTGTGGATAGAGGGGTGACAAAAAAGGATAAAAATAAAGTTTTTACATTAGTCTGACTATATATCTGGTAAAGATGCATTAATTTTGCAATCAAATTTCAGTATTGCAAATAACTA
>NW_013669304.1:64706-71349 GCF_000517525.1 Limulus polyphemus
CTCATTTTGATATGTATTTTACACCAGATGTGCAGGTAGTTGAAATTTTTATTGTACTTTGCAAGTGGAGTAAAAAAAAATGGAGAATCCAATCTGTTGATATTTATTTTACATGTGGAATTAATCAGGTTCAAAGCTTTTGCTGCGTGACTCCTTCACTACCACGAGCACATAATTTTTACACATTTTATAACCTTTTTTATCAACTTTAAAATGTGTGATACTAAACACGTTAGCTTGAAATTTTGCACCAATATGAAGAAAGGGAATTTCCCTTCAAACTTCCCAAAGTTCACCAGTTTTGAGTTTCAAACAAGCAGTGAAGTGTTAAAATATGTACATTTTTGGTTTTTATTGTGTATGTAAAAATAAACCTGAAAGTGTAAGAATCAAGGTGGAATGATTTTGGGTAATTTGTTTTTATCACTGTTTTATAGATGAAGTTTATCAAATGCTTTCAGTATTTTACAGTTTGGGTTATTCAGGGTTATATCCTTTCAGTGCTTCATAGGTAGGATTATTCAGCTTTAATTCTGTCAGTTGGAGTTTTGTTTTCTCAGGTTCTATTATAACCTCACAGATAAGGAATGGTGGAGAATGTGATACTGAACTAAACAAATTCTGACTAAACTGAGTTGGAGAAAAGAGATTTGATACAACATTAAACAAAGAAAAATCAATCTTTAATCAAAACAAAAGTCAACTCAGTAAGTGCACAAAATACCAGATGGTACTTGTAGATGACAGAAACAAGTCTTGAATTTTCAACATTTCTGGTGATATGTCATCTCTAGACTGGGAGAACAAAACATTGTAAACTTTAACAAATAGGGTCAAATCTCCCTAAGTGCATGTGTTACTTAAGTCACTAGTCATTGCATAGATTAAAATAAGAAAGCCATAGTCTCCAGACATTTCTAAACCTAAACACAGTCACTGGAGAAAGTGAACAGAGATCAAACTACAGTAATGAAAATAATTATAGAAACATACAAAATATACACATTCAGGAGTCACAAAAATGGCAAACTTATCAATGATAAATAGTATTATCACAAAGAATACAAAAGTGAATAAGTTGTACAATACACTAGTATTTTATTTGAGCCCTATACTTTACACAGAGCATTGTATCTTGTTTTCATGCTGTCAGTTTATCAGTGTGGTATTGTAGAATAGTTCCAAGTATCATATATTACTCAGTACAATTCAATAACATGGATTTGTTGTATACCAGTTTCTTCTGTTCTTATATTAGCTCCTACAGCCTCTAGAGCTGTGAAGTTTACACCCAGGTAGTGAGTGTTCTGTCATTCATTGTTTTATTTTCTGAGGGAATAGTGTGATGGATTAGAATTGGCCTATACCAATCAGAAATCAAGGTGCCATCAATTTTGTGATGATCACCAATACTTGGCTGTTATGCAGTTAAACTTGTATTGATCCCCAGCAAGCTTCACTTTAGATGGTGCAAGTTGACCATGACACAGTTCTTCTCTCTACTGTTGAAAAAACTTGTTCATTATTACCAAACAATTTGATTTTGGATTCATGTGTAAAGATTTTTGATCATTCATTGTTTGGAGTTAAATGCCAATTTCAGTCTTTTTGTTTGATTATCTCTCCTAAGTAATGGTTTTATGACATCATTGATGTCACTTCATGCTAATGTGTATCTTACTCTTCTTGATGTAACATTCATGCTTGCACTTGCAGCTATGTCACTGACAAGATCTCTTACTGGATTGACAAGGATCGTATAAAGAGCATACTCTGAGTTACTTAGCTTCATTTTGAAATTTCTACCTTGTTCACTTTTATTACCTTCAGAGATTCAATACGGCTCCTAACAAAACACTATTTAATTTCAACTTTTAACGTGCAGTAAGTACATTTCACTAGCCAAAGCTTTTATTTCTACACATTTTTCATGTGACATTTCTACCCTGGGAGCCACAAGTGTTTTCACTACACTACTGCTTAAAATATTATAACTGCTTGTAATTTCATAGGCATTATGCTGATTTGGTATTGTCTCGATTGGTTGGGTTACAGTGTAAACTATTAACTCTCTCACTATGAGCTCAGTCGCAGGGACTGACTTTATTAACATTTTGTGCTTGTTATGGTTTTCATACTATAACTTTTAATACAATATGTGTATCTTCACAAAATTTTGCAGATTATCAGTAAATATTACAAGGCTTTTGTACACAAGATATTAGATTTTTCTTATTGAGTTTTAAGATTTTTTATGTAATGATTTGCTCATGCTGTTCTTCTTTTCGAATGTTGACTGTCCAACATGCAAAGTAATTTTAATTTTAAGGTTAAAAATGCTTTTATGCATCAGAGAATTGTCAAATTTCACATGCAAAATCTTTATAACCTCCAGATAATTATGAAACATTTTTGTTTTGAAAAACGATATATATATTTTTTTCTGTTATTTTCACTATTGTATTTCTGTAAGGGTTTGTTCTGCTTGACCAATCTCATAACCACCATAAAAAATTAGGAAATGGATATAAATTATGCTTTTTTTTCTTTTTTTTTTTTAGTAATTACTGCAAATCATAACAGAAACCACAAACATTTATCTAAATTACTTAATTCTCATAACAGTATACATATATATTTATTTATTTATTATTTTTATTTTACTGACCTTTCAGCTGTGTTTGACTAGCTATACAGAAGTTGAATGCTGTAGTGCACGTGTTGCTGTATCCAATAATATAAAACTGGCCATTACAAAGTGATCTGTCTTGACTTTGTTGTAGCAGACCAGTATTTTGTAAAATACGGTCACATTTCAGTTATAATACATTATATATATTATTACTATTTACTAAATAAAGTTTTTAATTTCAATTATTTTTTTCAAACATAGAACAGTAAATAAAGAAGCATAGAAAACAATGATCTCTTCTACTTACGAACTTTGTACTCATTTGATAAGCCTTGTCAAATTTTTCAAGCGGAGGATGTAAAACAAAATAGTTTTTTAGGTTTTATATATGCTTTTTGAAATAAAAAATCTTAATTATTATATCAGTACCACAGAAATCCACTATAATTTATCAGACTTAGTAACTAAACTGTATTTGGGTCTAAAAATATATATATTTCAAACAACATTTTCACTTACCCCTTCCTTCCCAGATTCGATGCAAAAGGAAAAAATCTTGGAAACTTTCCACCTTAAAGAGCCAGATAAACACATGGGCTTTTGATTGGTTATAAAGCCAAGAAGGAGCAAAGTGGGTGTATGTATGGAAATATTTCCAAAAATAGAAGAAGTGGGTGGGCCGCTGTGTTTGATTTGCTAAATATAGTGATATCTCAGCAAATAGAAAAGATAGGAGGTTCTTATTTTATATTCTGTCTTCTTAATATTGGTAATTTGGACATCACAAACATTTAAGCTGAACCAGTGTTGAATTCAACATACAATGTGACACACAGAAATCAATATTTAGGTGTTTTTTTAATATTTACTTTTCAACAAAGAAATTAACTAATGTATAATACTAAAATTTGAATTTATTATACAACTTGATGCAGAATTTATTCACAGACATTCATAAAATAGTAGTTCAATAAAATTTTGAATGTCAGTCTACAAATGTGAGGGCATGCCCTTTGACCTCTGACCTTAGGAAGACCCTTAGCAAGATGATTAACACATGACTGGAATCTAATGAAGCTCATCTTTTCAACACTAAAGAGGTTGTATTCCTATAGACTTACCTTTTTTTTTAATTATTATTTCCATAATATTTTAATACTGTAATTTCAGGCTTTAACTACACCACCCCTGAAAAAGTTAAAAAGTATTGAAGCAGGACATGCTCGTTACACAATCATGGTCATCTCTATGAGAAAAGTTTTTTTCTATGTGCAAAAAGCTTATACGTGCTCTGGAAGTGGAAAAGCTTTCAACTTGTTTTTAAATGTGAAGATAAACTGGCATTTATTTAACTTGTATGAGGCAGAAAACATTGTAATTTGTAAAGTATTAGAGTTTAATTAGGTTCAAATC
Organism: Limulus polyphemus; assembly: GCF_000517525.1. Classification (NCBI taxonomy): domain Eukaryota; kingdom Metazoa; phylum Arthropoda; class Merostomata; order Xiphosura; family Limulidae; genus Limulus; species Limulus polyphemus. The sequence goes on from NW_013669304.1 coordinate 68,752, forward strand.
CTGTCAGAATTTTACAGTTGGGGTTAATCAGGTTCAAATCCTGTCACTATTTTCCAGTTGGAGTTAATTAGGTTCCAGTCCTGTCACTATTTTACAGTTGGAGCCAATCATGTTAGAATTTTACAATTAGAGTCAATCAGGTTCAAATTCTGTCAGTATTTTACAGTTGGTCAATCAGATTCAAATCCTTTCAGTATTTTACAGTTGGAAATAATTAGGTTCAAATCTTATCAGTATTTAATACTTGGAATTATTTAGTTTCAGATTTTATTAGGATTTTACATTTGGAATTATCCTTTTTACTGCAACTGCTTTAGATGTGTGCAGAATTTTTGTGAGCCATACACCATATACAGTATGCTCACATTCAACTGCCAGAGGCAAACTACCCTATACAACGAATCAGCAATCAATGGATTAATTAGTTTCCAATCTTATCAAGAATTTACAGTTGAAATTAATTTGGTTCAAATCTTGTTAAGAATTTAGAGTTGAAATTAATTTGGTTCAAATCTTGTTAAGAATTTAGAGTTGAAATTAATTAGGTTCAAATCTTGTTAAGAATTTAGAGTTGAAATTAATTAGGTTCAAATCTTGTTAAGAATTTAGAGTTGAAATTAATTAGGTTCAAATCTTGTTAAGAATTTAGAGTTGAAATTAATTAGGTTCAAATCTTATCAGTATTTTACGCTTGGAATTAATTAGGTTCAAATCTTGTCAGTATTTTACACTTGGAATTAATTAGGTTCAAATCTTATCAGTATTTTACAGTTGTTATTAATGAGATTCAAATCATATATTTAAATTTGATGATGTGGAACAAGTTTTTAGAAAATAAAGTTTGGAGGCAACTTGATTGTGTAAGAAACTTTATTACAAGTAAAAAGTACAAGGTTTGTCATCATTGGGTAGAAGTAGTTTACATGGGCACAAGATGGAACAAAGAGGTCAAATATCTGAATATTATAGCTTAGAAAAGGTATCTTGGTACCTTGGTTTAGAGTATGATTGTATAATTCAAGTGAAATAGCTTGCTTAATTTTGCATTTGTTGATTTTTTGGTTCTTTATTTAAAATTACTATGTTTTGAATAGATATACTGTTTTTTTTTTTTTTAGTTGTAATTGTAGTAAACATTGGAGGTTTCTTTTATTACATTTGGTGAATCAGGTTTTCAGATTTTCCTCTAGTTTCTCAGATGTAAAATTCTAGACAGTTTCTTTTATTACCCATTTTTTAAACCTTAATATCAAATAATGTATGTATTTTGCAGTTGAATTGGTTTTAAATCCTGGCAGTGTTTTGAGGATAATGTGTTAAACCCTTTTATTTCATTTTCAAGATAATATGGTCTATTTTTAAATGGCTTGTAGTTTGATATAAGTAGGTTTTCAAAAAATAAAAGGGGAAATTTTACTTTATATTTTCTAATTTTAATTAAATATGATATTTAGTCTGTATTTTCTCTTCATTTTCTTATTTTTATGACTAATTTTTTATCTTTTTCAAAATATTTTTGTAGTTCTTCCCCAATGGCTTTGCTTTTGCCACAGGATCTGATGACGCCACTTGCCGACTGTTTGATATACGTGCAGATCAAGAGTTAGCCATGTATTCTCATGACAACATCATCTGTGGCATCACCTCCGTGGCCTTTTCAAAGAGTGGCCGACTTCTGATGGCAGGTTATGACGACTTCAACTGCAACGTGTGGGATGCAATGAAAGCAGAACGAGCAGGTACACAACACTGTTTGTTGTGAAAGTATAAAATCTCAAATAAATACATGGTTTTAGCAGAATTATATAAGACAGAAATGTATTCTGATTTTTCATTTCAATCTAAGCATTTAATGAAGGAAAATTATATTCTATTTAAGATTAATTGTTTTTACATTTAATGTTAAATACAGAATGTTATCTGTTTTTCAATCAAATGAAAAGATAAGGTACAAGAATGAAAGCTAGAGAATTAATAGCTTAATCCTTTCCATACGGGTCACAAGTGATAGGTCATGTCATCTTGCTTGTTGATTCACAATTAACATTTTATTGAACAACTATTACATTAATTTATGTCAATAAGTTTGGTATGAAACTGTAGATTCAAATTTTAGAAATATACATTACTCAATTTGTTAATTTAAAAGTAAATATTAAAAAAACAGATAAACATCGATGTGGTATATTGAATGCAGCTCTGGTTCAAATTAGATGTTTGTGAAGTCAAAATACTAAGTCTATAGTTTTATACGAATTAGAAACTCAAATTACAGAAACTGACAAGCTAGAATGTAAAATAAGAAGGTCTTATCTTTTCTGTTTGCTAAGATATTGCTCACGTAATAAATCAAACATAGTGGCACCCCGATCACCTTCCATTTTTGGAAATGTTCCCTTATAAACACTTATTTCTATATATGACATGAAATACCAATTGGAAGGTCAGTATGTTCCCCTGGTGGTTTTCTAAACCTTTCTAACACACCTAGCATCATTTCTTTCTTTCAAATCAAGATTTAAATGAGGAAGGTTGTGTCTTTAGTCTGCTTGAAATTTCATATTTTTTTAGACCCAAATACAGCTTAGTTACTATGTT
>NW_013669304.1:71403-72483 GCF_000517525.1 Limulus polyphemus
TTTGTTTACTGTTCTGTGTTTTAGGAAAAATAACTTTAAGAACTTATTTCAAAATAGCAATAATCTATATGCATATATAATGTATGATAATTGAAATGTGACTGTATTTTACGAAATACTAGTCGATTAAAGCACAGCCAAGACAAGTTACTTTGTACAGACCAAAGGTCACCTTGATATTATTTGATACGGTAACATAAGGGCACGTGAGCCACATCATTGTAACTTCTGTATTGTTAGCCTGACACAGGTGAAAAGTCAATAAAATAAAAATAATAAATGTATAATGTTATGAGATTTAACCCATTTCATCTAAACATTTATGTTTTCGTGTTATAATTTGTGTTCATTCTAGAATGAAAGATGCATGATTTATGTTTATTTCCAAATTTTTATTGGTGGTTGCAAGATCGGTCAAATTTACCGAACCCATACAGGGATTAATTATTGAAAATAACAGATAAAAATACAAAGTTTTTTTCTTAAGCAATGTTTGATAACTATTTGCACATTATAAAGATTTTGCATGTGAAATTTCAAAAGTTTCTGATGCAAAAAAGTATTTTTAATGTTAATATGAAAATTACTTTGCATGATAGATAAGCAAGATGTGAAAAGAAAAAAAGACACAAGAGAAACATCGCTTTAGAAATGTTAAAATTTAATAAAAAAAATTAGATATTGTGTATGAAAGCATTGTAATGTTTACTGATAAACTGCCAAATTTTGTTAACATTCACTTACTAATTTAAAAGATATAATATGAAAATTATAACAAGCACAAAATGGTTACAAGATTGGTCCCATGGACCGAGCCCGTGTTGAGAGTTAATACGTAAAACAGACAGTTCTTGTGCAAAAAATTGTAAATAAAATTAATAAAACTAGACAATAATATTTTTTACTTTCACAATAATTTATATGTAAAGTTTAAAAAAATATGAGTTAAAACAACTTTAAAAACTCTACATGTTTTGGTGGAAATAATTTCACCATCTTCAGGAGAATTAATCACGAAATACACATGAAGTTTCTTATAAACCTATATATGTGTATAATTAGCTATTTTTTACAGTGATG
>NW_013669304.1:72493-85776 GCF_000517525.1 Limulus polyphemus
TAAACCTATATATGTGTATAATTAGCATTTTTTTACAGTGATGCCATTTACAACAACGATTTCCAAAAATTTACTTCGAACGTAACGTCGAAACATGTAGTCATCAGCTTTTTTGAAGGCCATAGATAGGCCTAAATAAAATGTTTTTAACTGTGTACCAGTTTAACGTTGAATATTATTTATGATTTTAATGATATTGTTATTGCTCTTAAAAACTTGGTATGTTTTCTCCTATTTATCAAGTGAAAATATATTTAAAAATATGAAATCTACTTGAGAGTTTTACCAGAGAATAAATACATGTAGACAATAAAGTGTGTAGTATTTATAGTTTAAGAAGGAGAAATTGTCTTTTATTCGTTTATGTGGAAATCAAGAATGACCTGTTTATTTGTTTTGATTTGTTTAGGTGTTCTTGCTGGACATGACAACAGAGTCAGTTGTTTGGGTGTGACAGAAGATGGAATGGCAGTAGCTACTGGGTCCTGGGACAGTTTCTTAAAAATCTGGAACTAGATTTTTGCTACCCCACAAACAAAGAGCTTGTCCCAGCACTGTTCTGGATCTAGTGACTGCAACACGAATTCATCATAAATTACAGAATTTGTCAAAAAAACTTTTATTTTTCTCTTTTGTTGTACTTTATTCCTTGTTTCTTTTATGTGAAGCATGGATTAACGTTTTTTGTGGGGAAATCATGTGACGTGACTAATGGGCCTTGGATCTAACTCTCAGGTTAGCTTGTGTAACTTTGGTAGACATGCAACTTCTTTATCAGTAAACTTTTGTTTCATTACACATAAGATAACAGTTTTTTACTGAAAGATGTATTTGTTTGTTGTTGTTTTTTTCTACAATTTGCAAGAACATCTTTTTTTGTGTGTATTTTGTAATTTGGTTTGCAGGAAAATTTTTTCCTGCTCTAGTCAGAATATATACATACTGTGTTTGTCTGTAAAAGTGGCACATAATGTTAGAGCACAGCGGGCTAACCACGCACATCACCAGGGATGTTAAAAAAACACATACACATTGCACTTGTTTTTTGCCACCCCTAAATACCAAATACAAGTGTTGGGGTCCCAAAATTCATGGTTATAAGCTTTTCTCTAAAAACTGCCTCGTCTCTAGCGGGTGACGAGAAGGCTTCGTTGTTGTATGATTGTTCTTTGTTTTTAGCTCCCTCTAGCTTGCACTGAGCCCCTGCAAACAGGGGGAGCACAAGGTGCTGCATTTCTTACTGTGTGAGCAGTGCTGAAGTTAAGACTGATAGTGACTAGGGGAGATGTTCGAGCCCCACACTCCCACAGCTGATTCAGTCTTAGCATTGTGTGACGTGTGTTTTTCTGGAGCCTGCTCATCGCCTGTCTTCCGTTTTCTCCCAGTGTGTGCTTGTTTGCTACTAGTAGTTATTGTCAGCTGAACTGCATGGTAAGATAGAAATATTTATCGTGATCACCATTTAGTGATTTATCCCTTTCTTCTGCTAATGTTGCTGCTGCATTATATATGTACATAACCTGTACAACCACACGAGTTTGTAACTTCCTGCTGGGTAGGGGAAACTAATAAATGATGTACTGATAAATAAAGATTAAAAATACATTTTTTTTTCGAAACATTTATAAGAGCTACTTTCACATTTTGGGACCATGGAAATGAAGTCGGAGATTCTAATCCAAGTAAAGCCCAGTTAACTGACTTGTCCAAATCCTTGATTTTCCTCTTTACCTGTACCTTGTGAAAAGTAGAATCACTATTCTGAACAATTAGTTTAAAGTTTTGGACTTTCTTGTACTTTACTTTTTTAAGCAAAAACATTGATATCTTATATTTATTCAATGGACTGATGCTACCTAGAAAATTTGAAAACTCTTAAAAATAACATATAACTCAGAAAAAAAAAAAGACCACTCAGAAGTGTTCTGACTATTCAAATTCGTGTTCACCTTTTAAATTTGTTTATTTTTTAATTACTGCAGCAGTGCCTGGTTATTTAAAAATATTCTCTACTGCCAGTTGTAATGAAGGTAAAGGGTCGAAATCTTCCTGCCTTGGAATCTGTGTAAGGTTTCGGAATGTGGTCATTTACCAAATAATAGCCCTAGTTTGAGTAGCACGCTATTCAACTAATCTCCGAAAATAAGCTGCTGCTTAAGTAAATGTAACATTTAACAAGAAACAGATGAACTTAAGAAATTAATCTGATTTTCTTGTCCTGATCTGTATCATGCGTTTTAGCTACACGGTATGAAAAGATTGTTAGTGTAGATTGTTATGGAACCAAGCATGACAAAACACTTAGAACTGGCAATGTTGAGTTTTTCAACATTAGATTCACTCTAAGAAAATGATAAATTTTGTAGGTAATAACGTAGCACTTAGTATATCAACAGCACAGTCTTGAATAGTGGTAGTTTTTTATGGTTATTTTGGTGATCCTGGAAGACAAGAAACGCAGGAACTTTTGAGATTTTTGCCGCCTTTTTGTTTGTTTTTTTGCGAGCACAAAAATTAATAATGTTTTTCTTGTAGTAATTAAGAAATATCAATTTTTTCTTAAAAAAGCTTTCTGCCACACATAAGGACCATTTTTAGTATGACAGTTTTGATCAAACACGTGCTTTTTATCATGTTCCTTTTGAATGAAATTTTGATCTTCACATCATGTTGCCGTTGATATTAGTCTTATTAATGTAGCTTTGAACCCAGTATGTAAGTTAACTTGTCGAATAAAGGTGTTTGTCCTAAAACGAACTTCCTTGGTGGTTCCTTCGTATTTACTTTTTTTTTTATAATCAAAGCTGTCCGAAATACTGTGGTATTAAAAAACAGATTTCTTTTAATTAAAGATAAAATTGAAAATATAGATGACTTAGAGGCCTAATAGTAATATTAAGTCTATGCATCAGGTATTACATATTTTCTATTTTATGTATGGTAAAGAGAAATCTAACATCAACAATTTGGAATTTTAATACCCAAAAGTATTACAAAGTTATATATATTCTCAAGCAATAGGTTTATACAGGTTATTTTGTTCACATAAATTAATTGTGTTAAAATGACTCGAAGTGTTAAATTCTGATGCTGCATAGTTAGTTAAAACCATTTATCACACACGTTAGTGTTTATGTGGAACGAATTGTAATCCATTGGAACTTTGGGAATCATAAGTTGTTCATGGAAAATAGTTGAAACTCGTATACTGATAAACGGTTTCAATTAGAAACAAGATGCAAGTTGAAATGGCACTTAAACAAGAAAGATTGTGGTGCAATAAAAAATATCAAGGTTTTGTGTAAGACTTGAAATAGTTGATAGCGTACCTAGACTGTCAAGTGAACCGGTGAAGGTTCGACATCTAGTGGTAGTAAATGCGAAATATTTAATATGGAATTTCTAGAAATGTGAACCATTGCAGATTTGGTTTAGGAGAAGAAATCCAAATGTTTTTGTTAACATTCTAGAAAAGTATATGTAATTTTAGCAGCACTTATAATTAAAACAGATGTGAGAAGTTTTTATTAATCACAACCGATTCCTTGTTTTGTATGTACATAGCATGCCCCATCATGTTTCATCGTGACTTGTGGTTTCACTTCTGGTCTAGGATTAGTAGAACAAAATTATTACACAGTCAATTATTAATAGTTCAAGTTTGTTAAAATTAACGCGTAGTTTTGTTAAAAGTAGCAGTGATAAGGTAAACAAAATTCGGCTCTCTGTAGAAAGTTCTGTTCTATAAATATACAAACTTTATTTAATAATGTAGTTTCAAATAAAAACTTTGAGTTTGTTACTATAATTATATAAATAAAACTTTTTAATGAAAAATGTATTTTCCAAGAATTAAATAGGATTTTTATTCTTTTCCAGAAATATAGATAAACTGAATATTTTGGGAAAAAACACTGATCTTCAAGATTTGGAACTTTTGACTGAATATTCTTAATTTTGAATGGCCTTACCATGGTGTATATTTTCTTTAATAGTAAAGTAAATCATTAGGCAAAGTTCCTAAGAAACATCAAGGCTTAATTAAACCTTAGAAAATTGTATACAGTAATGTTTTGCAAAGCTTATATATATGGTACATATTTCTTGCAAAAAACATTAAAAAATGATGAGAAATAACAATTTTAGATATATACCCAAAGCTACTTCGTTGAAATTTTCATGAATAGATTGAAATGTGGAAATAAGGATGTATTTTAATGTATATAAAACTTGCAGTGGCGTAAATTTCTCACAAAAACCTCCACGGCTGAAATTTGATGAGTAATGAAAATATGCCTTAATGCATTCCAAATATTAACCTGGAGAAAATGTGCGACATTTAAAGATTATTTGCAATGTATCCCCATAGATTTCTCTAAAGTAACTTTATGACTGAAAAGCTGCAATTTAAAATTTTATTTTGTTGTAAGTTTTACTAGGCAGGCGGTAGAATTGTCTATGTAGGAAAAGGTTAGATTGTTCATGAAAATATTTTAAATAGGTCATCAGAACTTTACAATACTATATAGTGTTTCCTTTTCTAACAATGTCTATGTAATGATTGAGACACAAGTTCTGGGAATGTCATAGTAAGAAGTTTGAGTTTCTTGTTCTTCTGTTTCTTTTTAATTACATGAAAATTCAAAAAGGAAAACAAGTGTATCAACCAATTTCCCCCAGGGGACATACCTTCAAACGTAGTATTGACTGTTATAAGTATTATTAAAAACTTTTAGTAATTTTAAAAACATCTATTGTAAATTATGTTATCATTATCACTGTAAGTTAGGTTTGTTATAGAAATTTGGTGTTCCTTTATAAAGCGTAAGTACAGGGTGAAACAGGAATTACCAAACAATACAACATAGACAATGTCAAAATAATGGGCTTGGTTAATATTATATATAGTAGTAAATATATTGGTGTGTGTTGGGCTAAAGATTCTTCTACATAAGTGTCTGTGACTTGTTGGCGATGAATTCAATGATAAATTAACAGCACGCACTTCGCTTGTCTTAAAATGATATATTCAAAACAAGTTAAACGTAAGTACAAAAATTATTTACGCTATGTATATCATAGTTGTATCATAAATACAATACAGTTCTTGTCAAAAGTCCACTTAGGCCAATTCAGTTGACAAGCTGAGTTATTTTTCTCTTAAACACTATCAGTGTATAATTCACTTATTCTTTTCTTCTCTCTCGTTTTCTTTTATAACAACAGTATCGGTATATAATTCAATTATGCTATCGCTGAGTTACCACAGTTGTATCCTGAACTTCCGATACTCTCATTATACACTATCAGTGTATAATTCACTTATTCTTTTTTTTTCTTCTCTCTCTCCTTTTCTTATATAACAACAGTATCGGTGTATAATTCAATTATGCTATCGCTGAGTTACCACAGTTGTATCCTGAACTTCCGATACTCGTCTGCTTTTTCGTATTTAGGCCTACTTCCAATAAACGTCTGCTTTACACATATAGGCCTGCTTCCAAATATTCGTCTGTTTTTTGTAAAAGTCCACACAGGCAGATTAAATTTCTTTAGAACACCCTTTGACAAATTATTTTCGTAAACTGTCAGAAAACTGTTAATCTCACTTTAGCATATAAACCATTATGCTATTCACTCTTATGGTTAACTCTCTAACTTTTCTCTGACCGAAACTCTCTTTCACTCGGCTTTACCTTTGGCTCTCTTTTTTTCTGTCTGCTTACCACTATTTATACGTCTATCTCTTAGACCTAGAAATATCTATATCCTCGACATCAGTAGATTGCACACAACGCTAGATAGCCTTGACATCAATAACTTACAAACACAACTTTCAACAATAGTATGCTTTTAACAATTAAACATCTCATGTAATATTAAATCACAAAATACATTAATGAATACTACCTGCATTAAATAGTCTTTTATATCTGATAGACAATAAATATTACAGTTGAAACTTCATTGTATTTAGAACTTAATTGTAAATACAACCTTCCTATGTCTATTGAAACACTGCATTAAACAGAAAAAGAAAAAAAACATTAAAAAAAAAGAAGTAAATGTAGAAATGGCTAATATGAATCCTTCATGGTATTTGCATTATTCCTACTATCTTATTTGCATTGTTTTTGAAGGATTGATATTAGCCATCCCTACCTTTACATCCTTTTTTAAAAGTTTTTTCTTTACTTGTTAAAATTTGTTTTGGATGAAGTAATTAAAAAAATCGAAAATACACTCCCCAATTGTAGATTTTTTTGCCTCATTTTGGAATTATTATTAATATAGTGGAAAACATTAAATGTTCTGCTTGCACAGACATAACTTCTCAAAATATTAAACAAAGCTGTTAAGTTTGTAAATTATTTTAGCTCAAATAGTTTAAAAACAGTAAATTTTGAAAATAGTGATATGAAGAACTGTTAGGTTCGACTACCTATATGTTTTTTATATAATTTTCTTGTTAATATTTGTTACTGGACGATTCAGGCAGGATGCATGGGTTCTTCTTTGTCCATTCTGGATTGAACCTAGTATTATACTTCACAGCACCTTGATGTTTTTGGTTGTCATGGGTGTTATTCTTCCGGTGTTTTCCGGATTTTTCGAGAAAAAAAACCGGAAGAATAGGTTCAATTTTCGGGGGGGGGGGGTATCTAGCCCTCTTTGAAATGTCCAGACCCCATTCAATCGCTCTTTGTTTTCATTACCCACGTGTACTTCATCTAGCTGTAAACAATCCACCCTGTGAAAATTTAGAACATAAGTTGTCATTGGATAAACATGCACCAAAAGCAGCCTTTTATCACTTGATCTAACTATGTTAAACGTTCTCAGTTCTTTCAAATTATCATGTTAACATAGATCTAGATGATTTTAATTACAACATCTCCTAAATTTGTCTGTGGTTTGTTTGATTAAAACTATTTCTGTCGTGACTTAGCTCTGTGAATTCGCTGAATTTAAAGGCGATAATAGGATAGTATCCATATGTTCCAGTGACATTTGGTGCACCATGTGTATAAGAAAAGGCGGGGGGGGGGGGGCAATCCTCTCCAAATAGACTATAATTAAAATATATACTGATTCCGCATGTACACCAGTGTGTTTTATAAATGTTTTATTAAATAAAGTACTGCAATGGAATGTCAATTTGTCCAGAGGAAGGATGGCTTGAACATCAAGGATTTTGCCAATCTGTAAAAACAAATGGAATTGGTCTTGGATGGAAAAATATGATGTGGTGTGGGTGACACTTTGCTGAACGGTTTTATTTGTAAATTGGCCACATCTTTGTGATGTGGGTTAAAGTACTCAGCCAGTGCAAACAAGGCTTTGAAAGGCCCTATGAAGTCAAAGAGGCATATGCAACTGCTCCAGATGAGGAAGTCCAACTATAGGCTTGTAGATTTGTGTATATTTATTTCCATGATACTAGAAAGGCTATATTGAAGTTCTCTCATTACTGAGTTAGATTTGCATATTGATGTTAACGATTATCTAACCCTTAAAATTTTAATATTAGATAAAAATGCTCTGGTGATAATACTACATGATTGACATTTTTTTCCCTCAAAATTCCGAATCTGAATAACTGGGTATGTGGTTCTTTTTTCTTTTCTGAAAATAATGTGAGCATATGCACAAAACAATGCAAATATTTGTGGTGGTGGTTACTGGTGTATGATCACATGTACAGTATAGATGTTCTAATATGTCATGAAATGTTTAATTTCCACTTTTGTACCCTTGGTGGTTCGGATAAGTGAAGACGGTTGTGTATTTTGGCTTTTAATGATTGTTTTTTTTTTTCAATATATTCCGTTCATTTGCAGAATATTCAATTTTATTACACATAAGCCAATATGGCTATGCCGTGATGTTGAGTGTTTTCAGCATACTGTAATAAACAATAGGAACTGTACTATATCATTTGTTGTTTGATTACTATCCTTATATATAATGAACATAATTTCTTTTTTAGCTGTTGGAACTAGTATTAAATGCCGAGATGAGCCATACAGTATCCACCCATTGTTAAGGTCTGCAGTAGCCAAGCCTATACTACAAAGCTTCGTATTCCTGTGTAAGACCATGTGGCAAATAGTGAGGCCATGTTCCTAGGATTTCTGACACAAAAAAGTCTTCACTTTGTTGATGCACCAGATCTGGTGGACCTAGTGGAGATATTAGCAAGAGATAGAGAAGCTTTTGCTCAGTTGAGCATGGACAAAACTAAAGCTTTATACAAAACTTTAGAAGATGAAGTGGCCAATGACTTAAAGAACAATTGCATTTCCCTCAACATAGACGAGGCAACATCAGAACATATGCTGTCTGTTCTGGCTTCTTATTTTCGCCGGAAGAAAAGAAAGTGGTTGTAAAACATTTATATTCATCTGGTGTCATCAAAGTTAACACTGAATCTATACATAAAAACTGGTTGACTTGTTTGAGGAAAAAGGGACTCCCATGGACAAACCTCAAGTTAATCCTGATGGATTCTTGCAGTGTTATGCAAGGGTCAAAATCAGGACTTGAAGTAAGACTGTACAAACAATGTACCTTTTCTGCTTGAAATAGATCGTGATACCTGCCATCATGCACACAATGCCTCCAAGAAAATCAGTGATCATTTTGACAGGTTTGTGGTAGTTATGTTTCGAACATCCACTCTGACTTCCATTGGTCCTCAGATTTGGTTGACACACTTAAGGAGACATACTTCCTCTTGGGGATTGACTTTACAATGCCTGAATGATAAGTTCCAATTCGATGGCTGACTATATACGACGTGTATGTTGACACACTCTGGTTGATGGATGCATACAACATCTTATGCATTCTGGATAAGAATGAATGGGTAGCATATACTAGACTGTGTGTTGAGATCTATGTTTGGTTGAAATGCAGTCAGGAAATATGGGACAGAATAAGAGTAATCTAAAGGAGTTAAGAAAAAAGATCATGACAAGAGATGAATAGAAAGGAGAAAATAGTCCAGTGCTTGTTCCATGAGAGAAAATGTGCCATACTCATTCTGCAGTATTTTTCCTGTGTATTTCTGAAGATATATACTGTCATATTACAAGTAAAAGAACCAATTTTACACCAGGCAAATGATGAGCAAGTTAAACTACTCTGAGATATCTGCATGTGCTTCATCAAGCCTAGTACCCTTGTGTACTAATCTGTGAAACGGTTTGTTGAGTTAGATCTGAATGTAAAGTCCAGTTGGCCGCCCAACAGGGATATGTATGTTGGCATGTTTGCAAAACAAAATGTGTGAGAAAAATTATCCCATTGTTGCATCATTCCTGAAATCAGTTCGAGGAGCTTATGTCGTCTGTGGTACTTGTCTATAGTTGAAAATGCATGTCACAAACTCCTGCGTCACTTCCCTCTCTGTTCACGAACATTCCCACTGAGGATAAGGATGCAGCTTTTGATTTAGAGGTACAGCAATTCCACATTGACAGTGCCATACCTAAAATTCCCACTCCAATCAAATTGGACACTAAATACGCAGCATCCCGCATTTTCCAAAATGGTCTAGCTTCGATTTTACTTTACTTCTAGAGAAAACACAAACAATAGAATGGCTTCAAAATAGGAAATTTCAATCAAAATTCTTAAATCTAGAAGGTGTTATAAAGATTAATTGAAATTACGAGGTATTACCTTGGTATTTCTCAAACTTTTCGAGAAAAATCATATTTTATGTTGTTCAAAAAGAAAGATGCACTTGATGCAAACTTTTTTAAATCAAAACTCCCAAAATTTAAAACTTGATTTGTCCTGAATATATTGACTAGTTTTGATTTTAGTTTACTTCAGGAGAAAAGACAAAAAATAGAAGTGTTTCAAAATTAGAAATTTTCAATCAAAATTCTTAAATCTACGAGATTATTACGGCTTTCCAAATTTAGTCCAGATTTACATTTTTTTCAAGATAAGAAAAAAATGCATTTTTTTGTTTTGGAAGTGATATAATATAATGAACCATGACAGTGGTTCATAATACGGGTCGCAAAGGAATTGCACAGAATTCTAAAAACACCTCACACAGTAAAGATTCAGTTCAAACAACACTATAAAACCTTTACTACATATTGCTAAGGCTGTGTACATATAAAAAAGCACGCATATTAGCCTTATAAGGAAAAGAAAATCTGCTCAAAATGGCTCATTTTTTCTTGTTATTCTCTTGCCAGACTACAAGAAAAATGGATATGTGTATTGCAATCAAACCTTTTGTAGAATACTAAATAAGGTACTGTGAAGGTCGTAGGGGGTAATGAAAAATCGATTTGTTTCTTCTATCGTTTACATAAGCTAAAAAACATCATAATTCTAATGTAAATAATTTTATCGTTTCTCCTTAAAGTTAGCTTTCTTACAAATATCTGATGTTTCTTTCAAAATCTTAAGTAAAGAGTGAAAACAGGAATTACCAGCCAATAATAGAAGAACATTAGATGACTACAACATGTAGATACTCAATGCTTTGTACACTAAACAATTGATGACTTTAGGGAGCCAACCCCTATATTATGTATGAGGTGAATGAGTAAAAAAGGAAATCAATACACAATATTAAATTTCATTACACACATTCGTAGAATGATTACTTTTAAAGACCCGAAGATTTATTTAAAGTGATGTTTTATTTGAAAAGGCTCCTTTTCTACCAGTAAAATTTTATAGCACTTAGTGGGGGTTGTGTCTTAGTCTAAGTATAAATTTGCCATTGCTATGCATTATATATGGACATTTTAGTTACACAGAACCTATAAATTTCCACTATATTCTCAAACAAATCTCCATGGCAATCTCCAGCTGCAGCTTAACATTTTACATCTCGAACTAATGCGACCAAATAGCCAATAGCAACAGTAAATCATCATGAACTGTATCAGCAAGCTACTAGCTATGATTATTATCATTACAATGTATAAAGTTATCTACCATATCAAGTGCCCGGCATGGCCAGGTGGTTAAGACACTCGAGTCGCAATCAGAGGGTCGCGGGTTCGAATCCCTGTCACACCAAACATGCTCGCCCTTTCAGCCGTGGGGGCATTATAATGTGACGGTCAATCCCACTATTAATTGGTAAAAGAGTAGCCCAAGAGTTGGCGGTGGGTGGTGATGACTAGCTGCCTTCCCTCTAGTCTAACACTGCTAAATTAGGGACGGCTAGTGCAGATAGCCCTCGTGTAGCTTTGCGCGAAATTCAAAAACAAACAAACCATATCAAGTATACTCCTTTGCACATAGTTCAGTTTAAAAAAGACAGCAAACTACATAAATACAAAATTGGGAATTTAAATACTTGCAAGTAGGGATCGTGAAAAGAAACAAGGCTGGAGATACTGTAGACATTGTTAACTCAAACTACAAATTCATATTTTGACTCCATTAAATGTAATTCTAGGTAACAGCATGTAAGAAAAATAGGAGTTTGTAGTTTGATTAAATAATGTCTACAGTAACTCCAGCCTTGTTTCTTTACTCTTTTTTACAATCTCTATTTAACTTAACGTTTTGGAAAAGCATGGGACCTATTGGTCCATCTCGGCTGTTCCATCCTCTAAACTGAACTAAAATTATTAATAAATAAATTTAAAAAATCTTAAAGCCAGCCATTATCATTATCATACTTATCACGCTTTCTCTTAAAGCCACTTAAATTTACTGCCTCAACAACATCCGAAGGCAACCCATTCCAAAGACCAATCACCCTGTTAGAAAACAAAACTGTCTTAGCTGAAGATGAGGCCCGACATGGCCAGGTGATTAGGGCGCTCGACTCACAATGTGAGGGTTGTGGGTTCAAATCTTCGTCCCACCAAACATGCTCGTCCTTTCAGCCATGGGGGCGTTATAAAGTCATGGTCAATCCCACTATTCATTGGTAAAAGAGTAGCCCAAGTGTTGGCAGTGGATGGTGATGACTAACTGCCTTCCCTCTAGTCTTACACTGTTAAATTAGGGATGGCTAGCACAGATAGCCCTCGTGTAGCTTTGCACGAAATAAAAACAAAACAAAAGCTGAAGATGACTCTTACCCTGCCAAAATTTATATTTGATTTTCCAGCCCTACTATTCTCGCTGTTAAGTATGAAAAAAGATTATGCATAAACACTATCAATTCCCTTTACAATCTTAAACACATCAATTAGACCCCTCCCCCACAACTCTCCATTTTTCAAGAAAAACTAAATTTGAGAGATTTCAATTTCTTCTCGTATGACAACTCCTCCATCCTAGGCACCATTCTCTGAATTCTTTCCAACAATTCAATGTCCTTCCTAAAGTAAGGTGCCTGGCATGGCCAGGTGGTTAGGATGCTTGGCCTGCAATCTGAGGGTCGCGGATTCGAATACCCATCCCACCAATCTTGCTCGCCCTTTCAGCAATGGGGGTGTTATAATGTTACGGTCAATCCCATCATTCTTTGATATAAAGAGTAGCCCAAGAGTTGGTCGTCGGTGGTGAAGACTAGCTGCCTTCCCTCTAGTATTTTGCTGCTAAGTTAGGGTCTGCTAGAGCAGATAGCCCTCATGCAGCTTTGCACGAAATTCAAAACAAGCCTAAGGTAAGGAACCCAAGACCGAACACAATATTCCAAATGTGGAATATTGTGACCTATAAAATGAAATGGT
This sequence comes from Limulus polyphemus, assembly GCF_000517525.1. Classification (NCBI taxonomy): domain Eukaryota; kingdom Metazoa; phylum Arthropoda; class Merostomata; order Xiphosura; family Limulidae; genus Limulus; species Limulus polyphemus. Next base: position 85,168 of record NW_013669304.1, read on the forward strand.
AACATTTTCAGACTTGTATTCAATATTTCTGTAGATACAACCTAAACTCATATTTACTCTACCACTAACAACAACACATTGCTTGGATGGCTTAAGAGACTGATCGATCATTACAACAAGATCCCATTCTTTCATATTGTTACGACAGCGGAAGTCACGTGAAGCTGCTGGCGCGTTTTGCGCTAGTATCGTACTTGAAATTTCTCGAATGATTATGAATTTCCTAGTGCGTTCGAGACGCCCTCTGTGTTTATTCTGTACTCGACAAGGTCATGTTCTCCTTTCGAAAAGACGTCTGCATAATTCGCCAAAAGTTCCTTAACCTGGAGAGCCTGTGATGATGACAAATGGATTATGCTCTTCTTGTAGAGGTCAGTTAAATGTTCTGGGAGTGTATGCCCTTTCTTTATGGTTGTATTTCTTGTTTTAACATTGACTGGCTCTACCTGCTGGCACACACCCAACAATGCCCCTTCCTTAAGTGTCTGCTGACATTTAGAGAAATTGGCCACTTTTATGGGTACTTGATGACCTGCCACAAGTGACCTTCCAATCTTCACATCTGCTGACCTGGATGGGTCTTCCACTGCTTCCACAAGCATTGGGCTT
>NW_013669304.1:86704-96895 GCF_000517525.1 Limulus polyphemus
CTCCTCCATCCACTGCTGTAGTCTCTCTTTTTGTTCATTTTCTTTCCCTCCAACCAGTGCTGTAATCTCTTTTCTTGTTTATTTCTTTTTTCTCCAACAGCTGCTATAATTTCTCTTGTTTATTTTGCTGTTCGAGCTGCCACTGTTGCAGGCTTTCTTGCAACCGCTGTTGTTTCTCTTCTTGTATTGCTGCCATCAAATTTGCTAAGCTGTAGTTTGATTTGCCACTACTCGTTTCCATCTTCTTCTTCCTTTTTTTTTCCGTTCCACTCTCTGACACCAATCTGCTATGTCTGTGTTCGTTTGTTAATTTTTCGTAGAAATTCTTTCCTAGAAACTTCTGCGATACAAGTCCTTTCTTAAATAAAACTAGTTTATTCTTTCTCAATTCAACTTTACAATACACTTATTTTCCACAGTCACTAACTTAAACACATGCTATAATTCACAACGAACTATTCACGCACTTTACATACCGTGGTTATCAGTGTCTATAACTTCAGTCTCGCTCTCTGCTACTCCAGTTCCCAACGATCATCTCCTTTGTCTGGCGCACTTATATACAATCTAAAACGCGCGCGTAGAACGCACTAGCGTCTTCGCGAATCTTCTAGACACTAATCACGTGTTACCAGAGTCACGTGACTTCCGCTGTCGTTACAGAGCCTTATTTCAACATGTGAATCTGAAATGTTAAAATGCAATTTATGGTTTCATTCCTCACTGTAGTCCTTATTTTAACCATTAATTGTATACTTTATTTCTGTTCAATATCCCACACTATTTTCATTTTCGATAATTTCTTCAACAATGGATGGCAGCAAATTTTACAGTGTATATTAAAACAATCTTTTCATTCAATAAATAAAGTATCTGTCACTAGAATATAGGTACGGGAATGAATTCTGGTTAAGAAGTTAGCACATAGAATTACATACAAAAGTTGTAATTGTTTTCAAACGAGACCTAAAACTCGAGCACTTTAGAATAGTTCACTATTCTTCTTCAGGAGAATAAAAGGAATAAAGATAAAGTGATTAAAAATCAGTCCAACTAACCTGACATTTTAAACAAATGATAGATTTATAAATGTTTCCATACCAGTTTCTTTATACATGTAAAAACATTAAGTAATGATTATTTTATTTTTAATAGATCTTTCTTGTAGACCTGGAGCTAGTAAGCCATAAAGATTACTGTTGCCATGTGATGACATTTCATTATGAGTGAGTTAATCTTTAGTGTTTGTAGTGGATTTTACTTTTTTTTTTAAATACTTTATTTCTTGGACTACCATGTTTTCAAATGCATTCTGGACTCTCCCTCTACTGAAAAATACCAGCTCACATAACCAAATGTAGCTCAGCCTAACCTAATCTAACTTATCCAAATCTAATATGACCTAACCTTAAAAAATTCAGAATAAGTATTGGTAAAAAATAATTTAAGATGACATTTTGTATATAATGAAGAGCAGAATTCAGTTTCTGAACAACTAGCTTTGCAGAAGAATGATAACATTATATGGTTTGGCATCTAATTAAGAAGGGTGACAGTTTTTATTACTAGGTTTGTAGAAGAATTATGATAGGATACTGTCTTACATTCAATTAAGAAGGGTGACAGTTTTTATTATTAGGTTTGAAAAAGAACGGTGACAGGATACTGTCTTACATTCAATTAAGAAGGGTGACAGTTTTTATTATTAGGTTTGTAAAAGAACGGTGACAGGATACTGTCTTACACTCAATTAAGAAGGGTGACACAGTTTTTATTATTAGGTTTGTATAAAAATGGTGATATGGTAGTGTCTTACGTTCAATTAAGAAGGGTGACAGTTTTTATTATCCTTCACAAAAGAAGAGTGGTGAAACAGTACTGTTTACTATCTCTTGAAGAATGAAGTGTAACATAATATTTATCACTATTATGTGAAGAGGAAAGATTGCTAATACTTATTACCAGTTACTGAAAAACAATGTTAACATAAAATTAATTGCAACTTTTTGAAAATTAAAAGAAAAACATTATTAGTAATAAAATGAGCAGGTCTTACACACTAGAAATAAAATGGGAAATGCATCAAAGATAAAAAGAGCCGTGTTTCAGGAACTGAAAAGTTAAAGTGCTATTTTATGTTTTTAGACTACTGTGTGTTTTGGTGCATTCTGGATTCTCCCTCTACTGAGAAGCTTTTGAAGAACATAAACATAAGCTTGCATAACCAAAGGTAGCTTAGCCTAACCTAACCTCACAAATATTCAGAAGAACTTAAACCTGACATAACATATACATTATCTTTAGGTTTCAATGTAGATAGAATAAGTGTATTCGGAAACATTTGAACCTTGTAAATAAAATGTTTTGTGTTTTGTCAACCATCTTCATTTTTGTTATTAAAGAATTGTAGTTGAGTATTTGTACTTTTTTTTCAAAAATAATGGGTAAATTAAAACTTTACATGGACCTTATGCTTGTAATATGAAAAACCTATGGCGTTAAACTTAAATATTTATTATTAGTTATTATGTAAAGTGTTCCAGAGAAGGAAAAACAACCTTTTCTTTTTTAATTCCCTGCCATCTAGTGATTGTAATATTGACAAGATGGTGTAAGATGAGAATTGTGTCTTTTCAACTATGTGTTATTGTCATAACCTTAAAGTAAGTTTTTTAAATTGAGAAATCTGTAGCATATAAATATGTCGAAAAAATACCAACTTGTGTTCTTCTTCATTGAAAGAACATTTTGGAAAAGTTTTTCAAAACTTTTAATAGTACTTTAACTCTTTGTTTTGAAAAAGTTACCAGAGGTTTCATGCTATTCATTAATACATTATACATTTTTGTTTACATCCAGATCTTGTCCAGTGTGTCTAACAAACCATATTTATGTTTATCTGTTTAAAGCATGATTGCTGAAACCCAAAAACTATACTCATAGGATTTAGTGGTAAGGAAAAATATCCATTTTTCTCTTCTTGATGTAACAGAGCTATAATGTTCCTAGTAGTAGTACAGTACAGTAAAAAAATGAATAGCCCATTGCTTTGTGAGCCTTTATTTATTATTATAGAAAAACTATATATTATATTCCTAGAATACACTGTGGCTCCCATACCTGTGAATTTCATTAGAGATGGAAAGGCCCAACATGTGCCCTGATACTGTATGTAAATTAAAATTTACCTAATCTGTAATATGTTGGATTAATGTTAAGTCACAATGTAAAAAGTGTATATATAGCTACAAACAGGGCTGTAGCCAGACTGATGCAGAAAAAGCAATAGCTTCCTTGCTTTTTCCCAAAAACTGGGGGCCCCCTATAAGGAAAATTGTAACATTGGAAACAAACAAAATGTCATCAATAGGAAAGCAACCCAAATAAGTCAACAAAAGGGCCCCAATCAGTTTTTTTAATTGCTCTGTGCATTATGAATTATTTAAAAATTGGTGTGTGCATCTCCCCAGTTCTGTAGAGACAGCCCCCCAGCTGGGGGCCCCACTAAAAAGGGGTAAAAGGGGCCCACTTTATACCTTATCCTCAAAATAAAATTTTATAGTTATGCAATGTTCTGCTGTAATACTTTTTCTGTGTAAAGGGGGGGCCTTTATGTGACAAAAATTCATTTGGAGTAAGAGGCCCCTTTGAGAGTTTGCCTCCTCACTCTTTCAGCACTGGATACAGCCCTGTGCAAATACAACTACTTGATAGTAACAATATTTATTATAGGTGTTGTATTCTTGATGCTAAAATTTAGTCTTTGTCTTAGGTCACAATCCACTGTCAGAATGTCCAGTAACCTGGGCCAGCTAGTAAAATTAGGGCATTGCCCCAAAATAAAGATCCATTGTCAGAATCCTGGATCACAATTTATTGTCAAAATATCCAGTTCACCAAACCAGCCAATAAAATTATGTTATCATCTTAGGTCACAAGCTTGTGTCAGAATGTCCAGTTTATTGGCCAAGACAGTGTAAGCTTGGCTATTTACCATATTTATTATAAAAATGCTCTATATTTTATCACATTTATGGTATTAGGTAAAATTAAGAAACTTGTAGTTACATAACTGTGCCTGATTTTACTTTCTCAAAACAACAACAACAGAGGTTTAATATGGGAAAATGGGTGTTGTATAGACCTAACATTTAATCAATCACTGAGATAAAAGTTTCTGATTTCTCAAACAAACATTATTATGGGATGTTTTAAGTAAGTTTGTCGCTTCAATGGAAAGTAATTTACTTTATATTTTTATCTGTATACAGATTTGTAATAATGGCATTCCTCTTGACCATGTGTCAAGAAAAGTTCAAACATGGGAACCAAATTGGCAACAAAAATAAAATTTTTAACCCGAGTTGGCACAGAATACTAAAATATGAGTAAATGATGTTCAGAGTTTGGTGAAAGTGTTTTTCCTACAAAATAAGCCATATTTTCATGCAATGTGTAGTTTCTCTGTGAAAACCAAAAGTTATTTCTTTATATTGTCATTGATGAATTTAACAGACATTTAATTTGAAATTATTATTATTACAGACTCAATTATGAGGTATAAGTATGAACTTTTATTTGGGGAAGGGACAATTGAAAAAGAACAATTATTATGTTGATTTATGTTGTTTTTGTATTACCTTCAGTAATGGGGTAAATAATTCCAGAAATAATTATGACACAGTAAGATATCTGGATATTCATGGGGATGAAATATAGCGTGTATAAAATCAGAGCCAAAGCTACTTGAAAACAATATGATTATTCAAAGATGCATTATGGAAGGGGTAACATTTTGGACCATGGTTTTTTTGGGAATAAAAATTCGCATAAGAACTTGTCTACTCAGTTAGTTGCTGAAAAATATTTTAATGTAATGTTCTTGACCAAATATAATGTATTTACATTAATATATTGAGAGTCTCATCATTTGTGCCGTAAACATTTTAAGTGTTACAGATGGGACATATTTTGTGACCAAAGTCTACAAGTTTAAAAAACAAGCACCTGCATGAAAAAATTTTAACCTCTTCATTTAGATTTTGCTATATGTAATAAAATTCTAAACTTTTTATATGATATTGCAAAGCATCTTTTATCAGACTCTCCAAAACATTTTCCACAACTGTTGTAAAACTAATATGCCTATAAAATACCGAGATAATTTTTATCACCTCTTTGGAAAGAAGAGCCAACTTCCAATCTTCTGGCATCTGCCCACTATTCAAGAACTTTTGTCATCATCAGGTAACTGATGATGACCAAACCTTGTTGAGACGTTGTACATTTGATGTTACGTTAAACTCATATTAAAGTTTTTCTTCATTACCCATTCAAGCCGTCTCCAACCATTAAAACTCTCTTGATATTTTATAATTTTTTAAATTTCTTAAATTTGTGATGCTTTTCTTTAATTTTATCCCCTATACCCTTTGTGAGCCAACATGGTTTTCTACTTGCAGTCACCCTTTTCTTTCTATAAAAAAATACATTTATATTAAATATTTAAAAACATCCCACATTGAATCAGTGTCTCCAAGTAACACAATTGCCCTATTCATAACAGATAATTCGTGTCATATCCTTTCAAAATTAGGTTTTTTACAATTTGTAACCAAAATATCATTATTTCTGAATCCATATGCAAGTTGCTAACCAATTAATCATAAGACTCATTAAATTATTACGTTCAGTTATTCTCACATGAGGCTTTTGTGGTTGGAATAATTAAAAATAGTAACAATTGAAAACAGTGGTTTTGATTAGTTAATTATTGTCATGAGTTGTGATGCTAATAGATGAAGCCAAACAACATCAATTAATCGAAAATAATGAGAAATTGTAATGGCAGTTTTTTGAGTACATGGAATAATTGAAAACAGTAAGTTTAATTATTGAACTGGTGTATTTAAGTGTTTTACACTCACAAAAAGAAAACCTATCATTCTTTAGGTATTTGAAGAACTTGTAGCATTTTGTCACAATTTAATTCATAATTTAAACAACTCTATTTATTCAAGTAAGTTTAATTAGGTGATTATTTTCACGATTTAACAGTACCTTTGATTAAACAAGTTAACTGCCCAGTTTTACTGGTAAAATAATTTCTGCCTGAAACTTCCACTTCAGTATTTTTTGCACTAAACTGGTTTCTGGATACAAGGTTCATTTTAATACTCTCTGTACAAACAACCAGTATGCTGTAAATGAAATGGCACTGATGTGGACTGAGAGATAGACTTGTGAGATCACAATATTAAAACAGTTCCACGTGTGATAATGGCATTTTGTTAAATATCAGAGATAAAATATAATCAGATTTATGTCATGTAAAGTAGTAAAATAAAAAATGTATTTTGCAAAACAATTTCTATGTTCCAAGAGTCAGCTGCAGGAACAAAATGATGTTGATTGTCTAGCTAATCAGAATTATTGATACATTGAAATATATCAATTGCTTAACAGAGCAAAACTACAGCAGAAACAAGCTTATGAAACAAACATTCTCTAATTAAAGAGATGTAATGGATAAAATGTTTGTTCATTATTATTATACTTACCTATTGACAGTACAAGAAGCCACTGTAGGTAGATTTTGTTGATTGGTGCATCATCTAACAACAGTTGCTTTCTGCCATGTTAATTGGCATTAAATTAACCTTAATCTTTTGATTGTCTTAGTGACAAGATATGTGTGTTTACAAACATGATTAAATATTGTTGTCTTCTGGTGCACAAACAGACAAGTAACATGTTCATGTCTTGACTTTTACAGAATACCAAAGGAATGGAGAAGAGACCACAATGGATCTAGATGATTTGACACGAATATTGGCAATCATCAAATATTTTCTGCTTATTTTGTTAAATGTAAAAAAAAAAAAAAAAACTTACTTACCAAAAATAGTAGATGGTGCTAATTCTTTAGTTAAACAGTTGCAGCAAATTATTTAGAAAAATATGGCGTACTTGCAAATATGTAATAATTGCTCATGGGTAACAATAAACATTGTTTAACCATGACTTGTTGTGACATAAAATTTGATTTCTGTAGGCAAATATTCTGAATAGCTTAATTGTGAATAATATCAAAGACATATCAAAGGACATTATTTTTATTTTGTGGGAGAAATAACAAGGTTGTGGAGAGTGAGAATGATTTGATTGTAATGATGGGCAAAGAACTTAAGATTTTGACTGAATGTTTTAAAATGGAGAAAATATCAAATAATGTCTACAGTAACTCCAGCCTTGTTTCCTTACTATTTTTACAATCCCTATGTAACATAACATTTTGGGACAACATGGTACTTATTGGTCAATCTCGGTTGTTCTATCCTTTAAACTAAACTAAATTAAAATAAAAAAAAATAATTAAAGCCAGCCCTTATCATTCATACACTTATCAAGCTTTCATTTAAAGTCACTTAAATTTATTGCCTCCACAACATCTGAAGGCAACCCATTCCAAAGGCCAACCACCCTGTCAAAAAAAAAAAAAACTCAGTTGAAGCTGACTCCTATCTTACCAAAATTTATATTTGTGTCCCCTAGCTCTACATTCTCACTGTTAAGTATGAAAAGAATGATGCATAAACACTATCAATTCCCTTTACAATCTTCAATACTTCAATCAGTTCCCCCTTAACTCGTATTTTTTCAAGAAAAAACAATTTGTAAGATTTCAGCCTCTCCTTGTATGACAACCCCTCCATTCCAGGCACCATTCTAGTAACCCTTTACAACAATTCAATGTACTTCCTAAGGTAAGGAGCCAAAGACTGAACACAATATTCCAAATGTGGCCTAATCAGTGACCTATACAATGAAAGTATAACCTCTTTAGACTTGTATTCAGTAGTTCTGTAGATTAAACCTAAAATCCTATTTGCCCTACCATTAGCAACAGTGCACTGCTTGGATGGCTGATCAACTATTACACCAAGATCCCTTTTTTTTCATGATACTTGTTAACATTATTCCCATCCAAATTATACATATAATTCAAACTATGATAACCCATATGCATTTGTTATAATTAAAACCCATTTGCCATTTATTTGCTCAACTCATGAAATGATCTAAATTCTTTTGTAACTCAGCAGCATCTTCTTCACAGCTAGCAACACCCAAGACCTTAATATCATCTGCAAATTTAAGTAATTTATTGACTATTCTTTCATCTGTGTCATTGATGCAAATCAAAAAGACAAAGGTCCATTTGTAACAACCTTCTGCTTTCTTCCATCCAGCCACTCTTCTATCCAATTTGCACACCTATAGAGAGAATTTTATTTACAAAAAATTTCAAAAGATTTGTAAGGCAAGATTTTCCCTTAGTGAAACCATGTTGACTAACCAATAAAATTTTAAACTTTGATAAATTACTTTACATAGCATCTTCTATCAGACTTTTCCAAAACTTTTCCCACAACTGATGTGAGACTAATGGGTCTGTAAATACTGGGACAATTTGTATCACTTCTCTTGAAAAAGAGGAGTTACGTTAGCTAACTTCCAATCCACTGATACATGCCCACTATTCAAGGACTTAGAAAAAACAGTAGCGAGTGGCTCACATATCCAATCTTTAACCTCTTTCAAAACCCTTGGGGAAGTATTATCTCGCTCAGGAGTCCTGTTGTTTTTTAAACTTCTCAGTTATTTCGTAATCAGCTCAAAATTAATGCAGTCATCTTTTTCAACCTTGTTTCCATATATCAACTGTTCAAGATGTGGAATATTGGTTAAATCTTCATTAGTAAAAGCTTAAGAAAAGTAGAATTTAATAACTCAGCCATCTCATAATTATCAGATACTAGCCTTCCTTTATCATCCCTCAAGGTTCCTACCCCCCCAACCTAACATTTTGTTTACACTTATTTAAAGAAATTCTTACTTTTAATGTTTGCATATTCAACCAACCTTTTTGATTTCCTGTTTCATACCAATTTAAATTTCTTAAATTATGATGCTTTTTTAATTTTATCTCTTATACTTTTTATGAGCCCACTTGGTTTTTTACTTGCAGCTACCATTTTTTCTATAAGGAATATCTTTACCTTGAATATTTAAAAATGTGTCTTTAAAAAATTTCCACATCTATTCAGTGTCTCCAAATAACTCAGCTGCCCAATTCACAACAGCTAATTCTTGTCACATCCCTTCAAAATTTGCTTTTTTAAATTTCTAACCAAAATACCATTATTCCTTATCTCCATATGCAGCAAAACATTGAACCTAATAGAGCAATGATCACTTGCTCTCAGATATTTTCCAATTTTCACCATCTCAATCATTTCTATATTTGAATAGAGTTGTTTAAAAATTTGTTTAACAACAAGTAAAAAGCTTGGAATGGTCTATTCTTTCATTGGGTGTGTGTCTGTGAGCCAGACCAGTTTCGGAGAATTCCACTCCTCATTAGTGACCCTGGACACTACCACCAATGAAATATCAGACCAAACCAAGCCTTTATAGTAGTGAGGTGAGCATTATCAGTACTATTTTTACTAATATTTCCTACATAAACATCAGTACCAGTGTTAAAAGTAGTATTGTAACTAACGTGTCATACATAAACATCAGTCTCTGTGTTATCATCAGTATTGTTACTAATGTGTCATACATAAACATGAGTACCAGTGTTATCAGTAGTATTGTTACTAACATCCTACATAAACATCAGTGTCAGTGTTACCATTAGTATTGTAACTAACGTGTCATAGATAAACATCAGTACCAGTGTTATCACTAGTATTGTAACTGACGTGCCATTCATCAACATCGGTGTCTGTGTTATCAGTAGTGTTGTTACTAATATGTCCTACATAATCATCAGTTCCTATGTTATCAGCACTATTGTTATTAACATGTCTTACATATACACCAGTACCTATGTTATCAGTATCATTGTTACTAGCATGTTCTACATAAACATGAGTACCAGTGTTATCAGTAGTATTGTTACTAACTTGTTGTACATAAACATCAGTGCCAGTGTTATCAGTAGTATTATAACTAATGTGCCGTACATAAACAGCAGTACCAGTTTTATCAGTAGTATTACTACTAACACCCTACATAAACATCAGTCCCAGTTTTATCAGTAGTGTTGATAGTAACATATCCTACATAAACACCAGTATCAAGTGTTATCATTAGTATTGTTACTAACGTGCCCTACATAAT
>NW_013669304.1:97895-107760 GCF_000517525.1 Limulus polyphemus
CTTGTGACCACTCAGTGTATGTTATCAGTACCATTGTTACTAACGTATCCTACATAAAACAACAGTACAGCATTATCAGTAGTATTGTAACTAACGTGTCCTACATAAACACCAGTCCCAGGTTTATTAGTAGTATTGTTAGGAACTTCTCCTACAGAAACCTTTGTACCCGTGTTATCAGTAGTGTTGTTACTAACGTGTCTTGCATAAACATCAGTGCTAGTATTATCTTTACTATTGTGTTAATCATATAAAACGATTGAACGTATATTATATGGTTGAACGAAAGGAAAAGGGCATTTATTTCTTACACACCAGACTTAGGAGAAAAACTTTGTAGCATAATGAATAAACTAAGTTCTCCTACTCTATGCGACAGTCTTACGAAGGTAAAACTCCCAGTCTTCTCACAAAGTGAGTGTACTAAACACAACGCCGGTTACAGGTAAGGTTCAAAGAGATATTAAGAACTGTGTTATAAACACATTAATTAATAATAGACAGAAAAGAAAACACCAAACGTTGTCAAATCAAGGAAGCTATTGTTATCAAAGCAGAAGACAGTGGATGAACAGTGGGTATTAATCAAAACACTGCCAACAACTAAATTTGGACCATCAGTGGATATTAATCAAAACAACAGCCAAATATAGCTGAATACTGCATGGACACATCTAATAAAAGACATAAAATACACTATTTGTCATGGTTTCGAAATTGAACCATTAATTTTACAATGTATTATTTGAAGTATGAAAAATTCCTTTATTTTGTTTTCTCAACATAACACCTAGAATTCTGTTCTCCTTATGTTTACTATATTGAAGCAATTGATTTATATTCAATATCCATCATAATTCTATGTATTTAATTATTGTAATGCCAGATGTCAGTTATTATTACGGCTTTTGCCTAGATAACTATTTTAAAACGTATTTCCACAGTTAAATAAATTGTTATCACTCAGTAAGCTCGCAAATATAAGTATTTTAACGTAGAAAATAGTCCTACAATATTTGTTTGTTGTTATCAAACTTAACATATATTGTGCTGCCATACAATGGCTGAAAGTTAAACTACGACGAAAAATAAAATAAAAATAAATATAGGATTTAAAACAAAATAGAAGTAAGTCCATGAAAGAATTAGCATGAATTTCATTTTAACTTTATGTTCAGTCAAGAAACATAGATCTTTGTTATATTCATTCTCCACTTCAATTAGTTTGTATTCAATACATTTATTTGTTTTCATTGAACTTTAGGTGGTGTATAGTGCCATGCAGTCCCAAAAGTTAAAGTGAGAAAAACATTTTAAAAAATGTGCTGATTAAAATGAAAATGACATTAAAACCTTAATATTGAAATAACTACCATAGTGATAAAATTAGTATAAATTGTACCTTTCCATTACGTTCTGTCAAGCTCTTTTTTATGTAGACTTATACACGGACTTTTCTCTACGTTAAAATACTTATATTTGTGAGCTTTCGGCCTTCTTACCGTAGGTTTCATTGGGCGTCCATGTAAAGCTCGCAAATAAAAGTATTTTAACGTAGAGAAAAGTCCATGTATAAATCTTCATATTAATTTACCTACTTTATTAGTCTTAAACAACAATTAGCTCCTTTTCTATGTTATTCATTTCCAACTTCATTTACTTTGTATTTATTACATTTATTCGTTTTCATTGAACTGTATGTAGAGTATACTGCCATGCAGTGTTCCAAAGTTAAGCTGAGGAAAGTTTTTAAAATGTAGGATATTAAAAGAAAAGAAAAAAAATAATTAAACCATTAATATTTAAATAAAATTACAGTGAAGAAGTTAGCATAAATTTCACTTGAATATTATGTATGTTTTATAAACATTTGTTTTGTATTATATGAATATATTGCCTTGCCCCCCAGTGGCACAACTGTATGTCTACGAACTTACAACGCTAGTAACCGGGTTTCGATACCCGTGGTGGACAGAGCGCAGATCGCCCATTGTGTAGCTTTATGCTTAACTTCCAACAAACAAACAAATGTATTGTCTTTGAACAAAACTTAGACTATACTAACATACGAAAGAATAACTAAGATGAAATAAACGAAAAGGAAGTAAACTGTTGATATTTATAATAAAATCATTTCTGAACAAGCGATGGCAGAAAATTCTATGTTGTAAATAGGGACAAGAATTTTTTCATACAACAAAGGAAATATCTGTCACTAGGATTTGGGTAAACTAATAAATAAGAACTAACAAAATTCACTTCAACTAGTGTAACTCTTTAGAGAATTGATAGCTTTGTATAATTATCTCTTATTTTATGTATTTTTCTTCAATATCTCAAACTTGTTGCTGCTGCTTGAAAATAATTCGTTCTTGGCGAGTTACACTATTCATGTTTATTGTCTTCATTGTATTACTTATTTCAACTATTAATGGTATATTTCATTTTTTTCAATATACATTAAGTTTTTGAGCTATGGCTGGCAGCTGATTGTACTGTATATTTAAAGACAAGAACAGATTTAACAGAATAGGATATGAAATTTATAAAAGAAAAACCTAACCTAACCACAGCCATCTTTCAACATTGAACTACAAATATTAAAGTGTAGTTTATGGTTACTTTTGTTACTGAATCCTTATTTTAACTATTAATTTTGAAGACCATTTGTTGCTTTTCACTTTCAATACTTTATTCTCCTCAAGAATTGATGGCAGTCAATTGAACAAGAAATTTTTTCATTCAACAAATACGTATGTTTAGAATATAAATAAAAGATTAAAGAAAAATTTAATAAAAATATTCACAAATAGTCTATCGGGTTAGATAAGGGATAGATTTACAAATGTATCGACACCAGTCGCTTGATATTTGTTAAACATTAAGTAATGATTTTCTTATAGACCGATCAATACAAGAAGCCTTCCGCGGTTTCTTGTTTTTTTTTAAAAAAGATACCACATTGTTCATATTCCCAACCTCCTCCCTGTTACTACAGGCATTATCCGCTATAACTTTAAGGTGACAACTAGGACTGACAATGAATGGATTCTTTACTGAAATCTACATAATGCTTATTTTGTACATACATATATATATGTGTGTGTGTGATATTAGCATAAAATGAAACAGAAGTAAATCCTCAATATTTAAATAAACAACACCTTGAAAAAATTAGCACGAGTTTCACGTTAACATTGTGTTCAGTCTAGAAACATAACTCTTTCTTTGTTTGATTTATTTCCAACTTGATTTATTTATTAGTTATTACATTTGTTTGTTTGCATCGAATTCTATTGTTATTTCGTTTTGTTTATTGTTCGTATATCATTCCTTCTACAGTTTAGTTAAACTGTTAATTTTTAGTTTACATTTATGCGCTAGCTCTACTTCCAGCTAATGACGTCAATTTTAAGTTTACGTGAATTATGAGACTGACGACAGTTCCCCTAGTGGTGACTTAGAGATATTATTAATGTTACAAAATAATATGTAAATAACGGTCACGTGAATTGTAATGTAGTGAATAAAAGCCCTGTCAAGAGCTTCGATTAGTTAATTCATGAGAGACAGAGAGTGGGTGTTATTGTTTATTATTCAGTGTTATAATAATTTAGCAGTAATACACATGTTGGTATTTTGGAATTTGGTTTATCTTATTCGTTTATTTATAGAAATATTAATCGTGATGTTGATGGTATATTGTTCTAAGTTAATGTTGGTAAAGAGTATATAAATAATGTTAATATCAATTTTTAATATTTTCAATAAGTTGTCTCACGAGAGATAGTAAGCAACTGTTATTGGTTTAGATGTTTTAATAATTTTGTAATTTGATATATGTATATTTCTTATTCTTCTGGTTATTTTTGTAATTCCTTTCATTTATAGAAATAATAATCCTGATATTGATGGTATATTGTTTTTTCAGAAATTCTGGTTATTGTCTTATGCATGAACTACATGCAAACTTTGTGATATTTTAGTTTAGAAGACGTCAAAGAAAGACGTCTTGGAGACAAGTAGCAAAATACCCAACACCTTCAACCGTAAATGAACGACCGTAACCATGTTGTACAGAAGGCAATATTCAACGTTGAAAAGCATTGTAAGCTACGGTGAGGAGCCTACAAACGTAATTATTTGACACAATTAAAATTAGTTAACTTATTATTATTATTATTATTATTATTAAAAGTACATCCATTATCTTCTGTAGTAAGTAGTATTACTCTAAAAGTTTATTCTAATAAGGAATGGACTATTCAAACTTTCTATTTGTTTATATAAAAAAAAACAACAACATTATGCTAATGATGTGTAAAATGAAAAATATTCATATTTTCTCCAGTGAAAATTCTTTGGACATCAGAGAAAATGCTCATCTTCCGATGCCGTTGTCTAAAATGTTAATGGCGCAAGAAGGCTTTCAGATTGCGCCCCCCCCCTTTCCATCAAAATAAAGGACTTATTCTGGTGTCCACATCTCATCCTTCGAAGTAACATGCTGATAAGTCATCTATGTCCTCTGCTTAACCTAAGTGGTCTTTAAAGTCGAACACTTTATGTAAAGTGAGCCAGAACAGGAAAGTACAAAAGATGAATATTCAAGAACAATAATTATTTCTTTTTGTAAGGTATGTGTACTGAAACTGTGCAGGATTCATGGTGTCAGTATAACGAAGTCGTTAAAACTAAGGATACGAAAATTGGAATTTAGGAGTGATTAATGTAATCACTTCGATTTTTTCGAAAGTAGGAGTGTGAGGTAGCAAATTATTTTTATTTTGTTATGGTTTTGTTTACATTTAGCTTTTTCTTTCTATCTTTTAGTTCATCTGTCAGTTTTTAGTTTACACTTAAACGCTAACTCACCTCCTAGCTAATCGCATTAATTTTTAGATTCTATGAGTTATCAGACTAACACCACTTTTCCACATTGCTCGCGTACAGACATTAATGTTCATAAAGAGTATATAAATAATAACATGAATTAATCTGTTGTTCTAACTACTTAATTAATTATTGCACCTTAGCTTGTCTTTGAACTGAATGACGTTCCGTAAACTGATCCGGAAGGTGAAGATAGAAGAACATGAACGAATTTTCTTTGTAAGGTATATGTACTTAAACTGGGCAGGATTCATGATGTCAGTATAACGAAGTCCTTAAAAGTAAGGATAGGAAAATTGAGAATTTAGGAGTGTTAATGTAATCACTTCATTTTTCGAAAGGAGTGTGAGGTAGCAAACTATTTTATTTTGTTATGGTTTTGTTTTTAGTAATCCCCTCTTTCGAGAAAAAAAGTAAGGAATGTGTGGTAGCAAATTCTATTTTTTATTTCGTTATGGTTCTTTTTTTCAGTTAATGTATTCTTTCTATTGTTTAGTTAACCTATACAATTTTAGTTTTGCGTTTAAACGCTACCTCGCATTCTACTTAACTAAGTCATTTCAAGCTTCTGAAAATTGAGACTGACACCAGTTTCCTGTATTGGTAACTTGCAGATATTAATGTTGTAAAAGAATATGTAAATAATATTAATTTTTAAAATAAGTTTTGTCACGAGAGATAGTAAGCATTATTGGTTATTATTGAAAACTTTATAAACTGTAGTTTCGTACATATTGCAATTTTTAATTCCTTTTATAGAAATATTAATCCTGACGTTTATGGTGTATTCTTTCATGTTAGTAGAAATTTCTTGCAATAGGTATATCCATAAACTACATGTAAACTCTATAATTAATTTTATAAGGTATCCAAAAAAGACGTCTTAGAAACAACTAACAAAATACCCAATATCACCTTTAACCGCAGAAGAACAACAGAAGCACTTGGATATTAAACGGACAATATCCAAAGTTGAAAATGCATCGAAAGCTACAGCGAGAAGCTTACAACCGTTAGTATCTTTCGGACACGATTAAAAGTAGTTAATTTACTACTACTGTTATTAAGAGTATATCCTTATCTTCTGTATTAAACTGTCTTACTTTAAAATTTATTCTAAGATCAATTAACTGTTCTAACTTACTGTTTATGTTATTCAATTTTTTATATTAAATTAATTTGATGGTAGAAGTGAAGAAAATATTTTTCGAGAGAATTATTTCTATACCAGAAAGTGCTCATCGTCCTATGTCGTTGGAGAAAACTAATTAGCGACAGAAGGCTTGGAGAGTGCCTCCAATAAGATAACTTGTTTTGACGTGTCCACATCTCATCCTTAGACTTGTCATCTGCTCAACCTAGTTGCCTTCGAACTCGAGCACTCCCTGTAAGGGGAACCACAGCAGGAAACTAAAGATCAATCTGAAGAGTCAAGAACATAATAACTTGTCCTAGTATCTGTACTTAACTGTGGGGGGGGGGGATTCATAATGTCAGTATAACGATGGGCTTAATAGTAAGAATACTAAAATTGGGAATTTATAAGGAATGATTTAATATTATCAAATTCTTTCTCTAAAGCGGAAGTAGTGTGAGATAGCATATTCTATTGTTATTTTGTTATGGATTTCTTTACCGTTCGTTTATTCATTCTATCGCTTAGTTAAGCTCTGAATTTTTATTTACTCTTAAACGCTAACTCACCTTCTAGCTAATTTCTTTAATTTGTATGAATTATGAGACTGACATCAGTTTACCCCCTATCAGTGACGTGCAGATATTAATATTGGTAAAGAGTACGTACATGATATGTTATTTAATTATTACAGATTAAATGGTCTTGGAACTCGAACTTCCTTAAGCTGAACTAGAACCGAAAGATAAAGTCGAATAGATAAGAAAATGGTTTCTCCTTGTACTGCATCTGTACTTAAACTGTGAAGTATGTCAGTATAACGTTACAAGTAAGGACATAATTTTAAACTGATTAATGTAATCACTTCTAAAGAGGAAAGTGTGAGGTATAAAGTTTAATTTTATTTCGTTTTGGGTCAGTTATTATTCATTCTATCATCAATTACTTAATGTGTAAATTTTTAGTTTTCATTATAATTATTCACATCAATTTGAATTATGAAACCGACACCAGTTTTCATATCGGTAACTTATAGATGTTAATGTCTGTAATAAGTATATAAATAATGATCACTATTTCAAATCTCTTCATCTAATTAATTAGAGCACCTTATCTGGTCTTTAGACATAACTTCCCATAACCTGAATCAGAGCAGAAGGTAGAGAAGCTGAAGATCGGAGAACACTAGACTTTTTATTTGTAAGGTATATGTACTTAAACTGGGCAGGATTCATGGTGTCAGTATAATGAGGTCATTAAAATAGTAAGGGTACTAAAATTGGGAATTTATAAGTAGTGATTAATGTGATCACTTCGATTTTCAAAAGGGGGAAGGAATATGAGGTAGCAAATTATATTTCGTTATGGTTTTGTTTTCTATTCATTTATTCTTTCTATTGTTTATTTTACCTGTAACATTTTTACGTTTAAACGCTACTTCGCATTCTAATCAGTTACGTTATTTAAAGTTTCTAAACGATATGAGACTGACACCACTTTCCATTACCGGTAACTTGCAGATATTTATATTGCAAAAGTTTGTAAGTGTTAATATGAACTTTTAATGTTTTGAGTAAAGAATTTATCATGAGTTTCAATAACTTTTCCCACGTGAGATAGTGATAGTGTTATTCGATGTTTAAAGTTTTATACACGTTTTTCTTCCGTTCATTTTTCTGTTTATTTATACAAATATTAAACTGTTATTGGTGGTATATTCTTTCGTGTTAGTGGGAAGTTCTGGCCACTGGTTCATTCATAAACTGTATGCAAGCTATTTGATAGTTTACAAGGGGTTCAAACAAGGACTTTTTGAAAACAAAATACTTAACATCACCTGGAACCGTAGATGAACGAACAGATCTACCTATAAATATTATACAGAAGGCAATATCCAACTTTGAAAAACACCGGATGCTACAGCGACAACCTTACTCCTAATAGTCTTTTTCGGACAAAAGTAGGTAAGTCACTACTATCGTTAATACATCAGTTATATTCTGTAGTAAATTTTATTTTAATATTGAATGGACTATTCAAAGTTACTACTTGTGTTACTCCATTTTGTTATAAATTATATCATGTTAATAAGACAATTTTACGAGTATAAAATAAATATTTTTCTCTAGTGAAAATTCTGTCGACACCAGAGGAAATGCTCATCGTCCTCTGCCGTTGCAGAAAATTTCAATGGCGCAAGAAGGCTTTGAGATTGCGCCCTCCCTCCGTCAAGATAAAGTACTTATTCTGGTGTGTCCACTTCTCACCCTTCGTCATCTACGTCCTCTACTTAACATGAGTAGTCTTTGAACTCGATTACTTCCTGTAAAGTGAACCAGAGCAGGAAAGTAGAGAAGAAGATTCAAGAACATGAATTATTTCTCTTTGTAAGATATATGTACTGAAACTGTAAATGATTCATGATGTCAGTGTAATGAGGCCGTTTAAAAGTAAGAATACGAAAATTGGGAATTTAGGAGTGATTAATGTAATCACTTCGGTTTTCGAAAGGAGTGTGAGGGAGCAAATTCTTTTTATTTTGTTATTGTTTTGTTTTTTACAGGTAACTTATTCTTTCTATCGTTTAGTTAATCTGTCAATTTTCAGTTTACACTTAAACGCGATTAGCTAGGAGGTGAGTTAAAAATGAACGTTTATGTTCTAAGAGTTATCAGACTGACACCAGTTTCCCATATCGGTGACGTACAGATATTTATGTTGGTAAATAGTATGTAAATAATGATCATATGAATTAATCTGTTCTAACTAGTTAATTATTGCAGCTTAGCTTGTCTTTGAACTCGAGGATTTCCCGTAACTTGAGCCGGAAGTTTGAGAAGTTGAAGATTGAAGAATATGAACGGATTTTCTTTGTAAGGTATATGTATTTAAACTATGTGGGATTCATGATTTCAGTATAACGATGTCGTTAAAAGTAAGGATAGGAAAATTGGTAATTTAGGATTGATTAATCACTTCATTTTTCGAAAGGGGCAAGGAGTGTGAGGCAGCAAGCTTTATTTTTTATTTCTTTGTGGTTTTGTTTTCAGTTCACTTTATTATTCTTTCTATTGTTTAGTTAATCTATGATATTTTAGTTTACATTTAAACACTAACTCACCTTCTAGCTAATTACGTCATTTAAAGTTTATAAGAGTTATGAGACTGACATTAGTTTCCCTATCTGTGACTTGTAAATAATAATGTCGGAGAAGAGTGTAAATAATGTTAAAATACATCTTTAATCTCTTGAATTAGTTTCCCTTATCAGTGACGTACAGATATTAATATTGGTAAAGAGTATGTCCATGATTTGTTATTTAATTATTGCAGATTTAACTGGTCTTAGAACTCGAACTTCGTTAAGGTGAACTAGAACCGAAATAGAAAGTCGAATATATAAAAATGGTTTCTCCTTGTACTATATCTGTAGTTAAACCATGTAGGATGTCAGTATAACATTACAAGTAAGGATTTAATTTTAAACTGAATAATGTAATCACTTCTTCTAAAGGGGAAAGAGTGTGAAATAGAAAGTTTAATTTTATTTCGTTTTGTATTTGTTTACAGTTATTTCTCATTCTATCATTTAGTTAATCTGTAAATTTTTAATTTGCATTTTAGTTATTTACATCAATTTAAAATTTTAATTATGAGACCGACACAAGTTTCTCATAGAGGTGGCTTATAGATGTTAATGTTGGTAATAAGTATATATAAATAATAATCACAATATTTCAAATCTCTTGATCTAATTAATTATAGCAACTTTGCTGGTCTTTGGACTTAACTTTCTGTAACCTGAATCGTAGAGAAGCTGAAGATCTGAGAACACTA
>NW_013669304.1:108616-109379 GCF_000517525.1 Limulus polyphemus
AAAGCCGAATATAGAAGAAAAGGGAAGATTTCGCCTTGAAAGGTATTTGTATTTAAATTGTTAAGATTGACGATGTCGGTATAATGAGGGCGTTAAAAGTAAGGACACTAAAATTTATTTTAAACAATTAATGTTTTTTTAAAGAGGAAGGAATGTGAGGTAAAAAGTTCAATTTTTATTTACTTGTAGATTTTTTTTACCGTTCATTTATTATTCATTCTCTCATTTACTTAAGCTGTGACTATTTAGTTTTACTTGTAAACGCTAATTCTCAGTTTAGTTATTCACATCAATTCTAAGCATTACACTAACATCAGTTTCCCATAACGGTGACTTGTAGATATTAATGTTATTAAAGAGTATGTAAATAATGATTTTAAATCTCTTAATCGAAATAGTTTATTGTAGCTTAGCTGGTCTTTGGACTTAACTTACCGTGACCTGAATCAGAGCAGAAGGTAGAGAAGCTGAAGATCTGAGAACAACACTTTTTCTTTCTAAGGTATGTGAACTTAATCTGGTCAAGATTCGTGTTGTCTGTATAATAAGTTCCTTAAAAGTAAGGATACGAAAATTGGGAATTTATAAACGGTGATTAATGTAATCCCCCCCCTTTTTTTCTTTTTTTTCGAAAGGGGGCAGGAATGCGAGGTAGCAAATTATATTTTTTTTATTTCGTTATGGTTTTGTTTTCAGTTCGTTTATTGTTCTTTCTATTGTTTAGTTAACCTATACAATTTTAGTTTTACGTTTAAACGCTATC
>NW_013669304.1:109675-111647 GCF_000517525.1 Limulus polyphemus
GTTGAGACTGACTACCAATTTCCTGTATCAGTAACTTTCAGATTTTAATGTTGTAAAATAGTATGTAAATAATGTTACAACTTATTGTAAATATTGTTATCACGAGAGATAGTAAGTGTTATTTAAAACATTATACACTGTAGTTTTGTAAATATTGAATTTTTATAATTCCTTTTATAGAAATATTAATCCTGATATTTATGGTATATTGTTCTTTCATTCTAGAACAAAGTTCTGGCAATGGGAATACCCCTAAACTACATCTGAACCATATAATTAGTTTTAAAGGGTCAAAAAAAGGACTTCTTTAAAACAACTAACAAAATACCCAACATCACTTTCAACCGTAGAAGAACGAACATAACTATTCACAGATATTTAACGGACATTATCCAAAGTTTAAATGCATCGAAATATACAGCGAGAAACTTACAACCGTTAGTATCTTTCCGACACAATTAAAATCTAATTTTCTAGCGCTGTTATTAAGAATATATTGTCTTCTTTATTAAATTTTCTTATTCTAAAGTATATTCTCGTATAGAATGGACTATAAAGTTATTTATGTTACTAATTTTTTTTTTTTATATTAAAAAAAAATAAGTTCAGTGGTAGAACAATTTTACTTCTCTAAATTTAAAAATATTTTCTCAAATTATTTCTATACCAGAAATTGCTAATCGTTCTATATCGTTACAGAAAAAAGGCTTGGAGAGCGCCTCCCCTTTACATTAACAACTTATTTCGACGTGTCCACATCTCATCCTTCGAATTAACGAGTCATGTGCTCAACCTAGATGGTCTTGAAACTCGAGCACTCCCTGTAAGATGAACCAGAGCAGGAAACTAGATAAGATCAACCTGAAGAGTTAATAACATAAACAATTTGTATTAGTATCTGTACTTAACTGTGGGGGGGGGGGATTCATAATGTCAGTATAACGATGACCTTAAAGTAAGAATACAAAAATTTGGAATTTATACGGAATAACTTAATATCATCTCTTTCTTTGTCTAAAGCGGAAGGAGTGTGAGATAGCATATTCTATTGTTATTTTGTTATGGATTTCTTTACCGTTCATTTATTATTCATTCTATCGTTTAGTTAACCTCTGGATTTTTATTTGCACTTCAATGCTAACTCACCTTCTAGCTAATCTCGTCAATTTTGAATTTACATGAATTATGAGACTGACATCAGTTTCCCATATCAGTGACGTACAGATATTAATATTTGTAAAGAGTATGTACGAAATTTATTTAATTATTACAAGTTAACTGATCTTAGAACTCTCACTTCGTTAAGCTGAACTAGAACCGAAAGAGAAAGTCGAATATATAAAAATGGTTTGATCCTTGTACTGTATCTGTATTTAAACTACGAAGTATATCAGTATAATGTTACACGTAAGGATTTAATTTTAAACTGAATAATGTAATCACTTCTTCTAAAGGGGAAAGTGTGAAATAGGAAGTTTAATTTTATTTCGTTTTGAATTTGTTTAGTTGTTTCTCATTCTATCATCATTTAGTTAATCTGTAAATTTTTAACTTGCATTTTAGTTATTCACATTAATTTAAAATTTTAGTTATGAGACCGACACCAGTTTCTCATAGAGGTGACTTATAGATGTTAATGTTGGTAACAAGTGTATAAATAATCACATTATTTCAAATCTCTTGATCTAATTAATTATAGCAACTTTGCTGGCCTTTGGACTTAACTTCCCGTAACCTGAATCTGAGCAGAAGGTAGAGAAGCTGAAGATCTGAGAACACTACGCCTTTTCTTTGTAAGATGTATGTACTTAAACTGGGCAGGATTCATGGTGTCAGTATAATGAGATCATTAATAGTAAGGATACTAAAACTAGTAATTTATAAGCCATGATTAATGTGATCACTTCGGTTTTCAAAAGGGGGGGGGGGAAGGAATACGAGGTAGCAAATTATATTTTAATTTCGTTATGGT
>NW_013669304.1:112624-114058 GCF_000517525.1 Limulus polyphemus
TGAACTTTATCCTAAGACTGAAAGACACCAAAAGAAATGGTCATCGTCCTATGCCGTTCCAGAAAATTTAAATGGCACAAGAAGGCTTTTAGATTGCGGCTTCCCTTCCATCAAAATAAAGGACTTGTTCTGGTGTGTCCACTTCTCATCCTTCGACGTAACGTGCTGATGAGTCATTTATGCCCTCTGCCTAACGTAAGTGGTCTTTGAACTCGAACACTTCCTGTAAAGTGAACCAGAGCAGGAAAGTAGAGAAGATGAAGATTCATGAACATGAATTATTTCCTTTTCTAAGGTATCTCTACTGAAACTGTAAAGGATTCTTGGTGTCGGTATAATGAGGGTGTTAAAAGTAACGATACGAAAATTGGGAATTTAGGAGTGATTAATGTAATCACTTCGGTTTTCGAACGGAGTGTGAGGTAGCAAAGTATTTTATTTTGTTATGGTTTTGTTTAGTTAACTTATTATTTCTATCGTTTAGTTTATCTGTCAATTTTTAGTTTACACTTAAACGCTAACTCGCTTCCAAGGTAATCGCATTAACTTTCAGATTCAAAGAGTTATCAGACTGACACCAGTTTCCCATATCGGTGACGTACAGATATTTAACATTTATAGATAGTATGTAAGTAATGATCATATGAATTAATCTCTTCTAACTAGTTAATTAATTATTCCAGCTTAGCTTTGAACTCGAGGATTTCCCGTAATCTGAGCCGGAAGGTAGAGAAGGTGAAGATAAGAACATGAACGAGTTTTCTTTGTAAGGTATATGAACTTAAACTGGGCAGGATTCATGATGTCCGTATAACGAGGTCTTTAAAAGCAAGGATACAAAATTTTTACTTTTGAGTGATCAATGTAATCACTTCGGTTTACGAAAAGGAGTGTGAGATAGCAAATTCTGTTTTTATTTTGTTATGCTTTTGTTTACCATTGAGTTATTTCTTCTATCGTTCAATTAATCTGTCTATTTTTAATTTACATTTAAACGCTAACTCACATTATAGTAAACCACCAATTTTTAAAATTATAAAAGTTATCAAACTGCAGCCGATTTTCCATAGGGGGTGACGTTCAGATATTAATGTTGGGAAAGTGTGCACATGATTCACATGAATTCTGATCTCTTGATGTGAGTAGTTTAGTTAATTATCACAGATTAGCTGGTCTTGGAACCCATGAACTTACGTTGAACTGAACTAGAGCCGGAAGCTAAAGCCGAATATAGAAGAAAAGGGAATGATTTCGCCTTGAAAGGTATTTGTATTTAAATTGTTAAGGATTGACGATGTCAGTATAATGAGGGCGTTAAAAGTAAGGATACTAAAATTTAGAATTTTAAACAATTACTATAATTCCCTTTTTCTTTTTTTCTTTTTTAAGGAGAAAGGAGTGTAAGGTAAAAAGTTCAATTTTTATTTACTTTTA
>NW_013669305.1:0-6623 GCF_000517525.1 Limulus polyphemus
TATGCTCGCCCTTTCAGCCGTGGGGGCGTTATAATGAGACGGTCAATCCCACTATTCGTTGGTAAAAGAGTAGCCCAAGAGTTGGCGGTGGGTGGTGATGACTAGCTGCCTTCCCTCTAGTCTTACACTGCTAGCCCTCGTGTAGCTTTGCGCGTAATTCAAAACAAACAAACAAACCACTTTTTATAGAGTTTTGCCTTTGAATTTACAGACACAAGTACTTAATAAGTTAAATGAGTCAGTTATTACCTTACTCAAAGCAGGGTACGCAATTAGCATCTAATAAAGTCATTAGGTATTTAATTATAGAAGGAAGAAAAAAGGCATTATAATGGGGGCGTTACAATGTCACGGTCAATCCCACTATTCGTTGGTAAAAGAGTAGCGGTGGGTGGTGATGACTAACTGCCTTACCTCTAGTCTTTCACTGCTAAATTAGGGATGACTAGCGCAGATAGCCCTCGTGTAGCTTTGCGCGAAATTCAAAACAAACAAACTATAATGGGTACCCTCGACTACTACATTTAAATAAGAAGTTAATGTATTCCATAACACATGATCTGAGTCAAGGGCGCAGGAACTAGAAGTATGGCAGTATTTCTGGCTTGAAACTCAGGGGTTCTGCACACTTGCTCGTTTTAACAGAATAATAACATAGCTTCCATCACATGCATGGTTTATAACTTTGTCAAATCGCTTTCAGCAACACCAATATGAAAAGTTCCCAGTGCTGTTGGCCTGGGTGACAATGGGAACAATATACTTAGATCAAAATTATTCTTTGCGTGACCTATTTGACTTTTTAAGCCTAATTTAATTAATAAGTATAGGTACACGATACACTCATATTGTAGACAGTATACTTGATCTTAACCACATCAAACATACTTCTCAATTTATTGGTAGAATAACTTTGAGCTGTATGACGTTGTTTAGAAGGTGATATTGTTGATTTGAGATTGAGTATTACATGACAGATACAGGAATGTACTGACAGGTGCTGACGCCTTATGTCGCGATGGCTGTCTCACAGACAGTAGAATCAGAGTTCATTCACTGGTGTCACCAGAGGTTTCTCTCCTATCGATTCCTATCTTTTAATGTAGCATACAGTACATTGTTCTCTAGCAGTCCCATTCCCTCTGAATCTTGAGGTAAACTTTCCTTGGTTGTCATGTCTACATTAATGATGCAGAGAAGGTCGATATCCTTCTAGTGGATTTATTCTTGATTTTATATAGAGCTTCTTTTATGAACTTGTAATCTAAATCATTTAGTTTTACCCTGCACGGTCTGGCATGTACATACAAGTTGATGGTCTTAAATGCAATTGCTTAGCCTTATGTCTTCTCTGGATAAGACAATTTGAATTCTATGCAGTACTGTCCATGATTCGATTCCAAATATCATGTCAGTAGCATTGTCCATTTATGGTTCGTTGCTTCCAACAATCTAGAAGAGAGCTTGCTTTATGGCATTCAACTTCATCCTTATTCTACATGTAGGATTCTTGAATGCACACCAGACTTGAAGAAGGCTGCTGTTTCATGAGATGATTAATGGCCAACAAGCTCTCCAGCTATCTTTGATGTAGAAACCATTGGCGGTTATGATTATGATAACATATGACTGCTCATGTGACCTATAAATAGGTGTTGAACTTTTTCTGTTTCACCCCTTTGCCCAATCTCTACATTTTCTATTTATTCTGATTTCCACAGATCCCAGTCGTGCCAGATGTTTATTCAACATGAGAATATTTGAGATCTGGTAGTGACCGATTATCTTAATGATGGCTGTATAACATTATACAGCTGTCTACTCATCACTGTCTTCTGATGCATCTTTCAGGCAATCTCCTGCTTGGATGATGTCGTTTTGGTTATTGTCGAGTTGGAATGTCTCAGTTGAAAAGGACAGTGGCTCAATGATGGGATGCAAGGTCTTTACATTACAAGGCCCTGAAGAAAACATTTACTTGGAAGCTCTTTTGGTGCTCTGGGATGCTGATAAAGATTGTGAAATATAGTAACCGTGATATAAATAGCTGAAGTACATCCTGTGACCAGACTTAAAAAGGTGTTTTGTGTCTTTTTAATCTTCTCGAGCTGGCTAGCACTCATACTAATAATCAGTAGTGTATAATCCAGAATAGAGTATATATAACACTTTAGTGGAGTATAAGCAAGTGATATTCATCAGTTCTATTTATTGCTGCAATGTTCAATTCATTGATGCCTTTGGTACCTCTGGTTATCATGGTGTGAATGTTTCTGGTGACGGTATTGAAAGGTTACATCAAGTACTTGAGTGCTTCTTCCAGAAGGATGGCAGTATTCACAAAGACTAATGATGATCTGTTCTCATTAGCATGTCTTTTATGAAGTTTGCAGACTATGGCTATGGCTTTGGCAAAACTGACGTTCATTCCTATATCGCTGTACCATTTTCCCACCTTCGTGAAGGTTGGTTACATCGTATTTTTGCTTTCAGCTTTGCTAGAGCCTCTGCTGTACACTAAAATGTCATCAGCAAAGGCTAACATGTGGCAACTGACTAGATTGTCAAGGCAGGCTAGACCTATGCTGTTGATTTTGAAGGGGGCTTGGAGAATGGTGATTCTTCAATCATACTGGTATTGACAGTGATCATGTCTGATTGCCAGCTTCAATGCTTCTTGATTAATCCTCTGGTAGTTAGTAGAGCTAAGATCTATCTTACACGTGTTACACTGATGCCGATTCTGAGCAGTAAGTGAACAAGAATGGGCATTTGTAGGCATTTTGCATCTAAAGCTAAGGTCAAGATGTTTTGACTAGTTTCAACATCTTTCCATGTATCAGCAGTGAATTCAGTAGTGTTGATCCAGATCACTACAACCACTTAATGATGAGAATTGCAATAGATCAGTCTGGTGTAAAAGTATTTTAACTACAGTCTTTTCTGGGGTCTTGCTAATGCCATTTTTGTAAAGCAATTATTTGATGGCAAACATGATGAGAGTGATTTTATATAGGTTTGGATTTGACAAAGGCATTAGTATAAATTAAGGGATTGTACCCTTGGGAACCTTGATAATAACTTTAACAGGTTGTCTTATATAAATTTCTTAAATGCGGAAATTCTTAACATCTAGACCTGAAATTTGGATCTGATGGATAATCGGCGAAGAACGTATTGCC
Organism: Limulus polyphemus; assembly: GCF_000517525.1. Lineage (NCBI taxonomy): Eukaryota > Metazoa > Arthropoda > Merostomata > Xiphosura > Limulidae > Limulus > Limulus polyphemus. Next base: position 3,183 of record NW_013669305.1, read on the forward strand.
GATTTTGAATAAACTCTACATTGTTGTTTTATGGAGAGTTGCATTAAGAAACACTCTTACACAACAAAACCCACTTTCACCATTAATCTTGTTATAAAAACCCAGGAACTGCAAATTAATGCAAATTTCACCAATGATCTTGTTATAAACACCCGGGATATTGCAAAGTAACAGCTGTAACAACATACTTTGAATATATAGAAAACTGCGATAGAGCTTTCAACTATTTTGTATTGCCAGGAAGGTTCATAACATGTTGTAATTTACTATATTTTACAACTACAAATGTCTATCTTATCTGTCGAAGAATTACACTACCAAACACAAGTATCGTTCTTCAAATGAAGGACCAACTTATTAACAGCCTGTTTTCCTAGTTATAAATATATAATGTTTTTCAATGCATTACAGACTTAACATGTTTTTTGTATATCTTAATCCATTTAAAGTTTCATATTCTTGGAATGTATCGTCACTTGATTTTTTTTCTTCTTTTGTTTCCTCAACTTGGATTTACTTAGACTACAAACGTAGAATGATAAAAAACGATGGAATTTGTGTATGTGTGTGTCAGTTGCTTTAGTGAAAAGCTACACAAACAATGGGCTATCTGTGCTCCGTTCACGACAGATAAATATGAAGATCTGAGAAGTTATCTAAAAATCATGAGCGTTAAAATCAATATACATGTAAAACAAGTTATGTTAGGCTTATGTTGAAACAGCATATAAAAGTTAGGGTGCATATTTTAACAGCTTCATAAATTTATATTTATATAAGCAATGTGCAAGAAACCCTAGAGAATTGTTTGTTTCTATAATAAACTTACAAGAACTGTACTTTAAGTTTACGACGTCAAACACAAGACTGCTAAAAACTCAAATCTTTCTTAGACATCTGGAACTTTCTAGCTTAATCCCTAATCCCTAAAATTATCTAATTTTCAGATGTGATGTCTTATGAGATTAAATTTACTGGAAAAACACTGAATACAAAATCATGTTTTCAAATTAACTTACATTTATTCATGACTATACAAAATCATGTTTTCAAATTAACTTACATATATTCATGACTATTTACACTATTATATATGATAATAAGAAATGTGAATTTTGTACACTTTATTGCAAACAACAATATAACACAAGACTAATTAGTAACTAAAAAATGTGCTTCTATATTATTTGATATCATATGAATATGTTTCTTTATTTGTTGTTGAGCACAAAAATAACTTGTTAAGCTAGGCATTGATCGACGTGCTAGTTGTTACAATTATAACTTGTTAAGCTAGGCGTTGATCGACTTCTTAGTAGTGACAATTAGAATTTGTTAAGCTAGGCGTTGATCGACGTGTTAGTTGTGACAATTATAACTTGTTAAGCTAAGCATTGATAGACGTGTTAGTTGTGACAATTATAACTTGTTTAGTTGTACTAAAACACGTGTATAGCTCACATAGCTGAACGGAAAATTTAAGGACTTATAATGCTAAATATCGGGTTTAGAGACCCGAGGTGAGCATAGTACAAATAGCTCATTGTGTAGAATTGTCACAACTAACACGTCGATCAATGCCTAGCTTAACAAGTTATAATTGTCACAACTAACACGTCGATCAATGCCCTGTCACAACTAACACGTCGATCAATGCCTAGCTTAACAAGTTATAATTGTCACAACTAACACGTCGATCAATGCCTAGCTTAACAAGTTATAACTGGAGCCTGGAGTAGTAGAGATTATCAATAATCCAAGAGACTTTCTATTACGTCACAAAATCTTGTGGTTCAATTAATTTAACTAATTTTACTAATAAAGCCAAGGAAAGACAGAACATTCTAAGCCTAAACCTTATTCTAAGTTCCAGGTGAGCTCGAAATAAAATATTACATTCATGAAAACTGAATAATCGTAATAACTATAATTGTATATTTATGGAGAAGATTATAGGTACACTAACATACCTTCAGCCCCCTACCAACCCTTCAAAGATCATAAGTATAACAGTTGCACATACTCGTCCGGGTCAGAGTGTTATAGCCGAGAACTTACTTTGTTATAGGTCGAGTTTACAGTGACTATCCATAACGGTGAAGGCTTCGAACGATTATGTTACGGGTATTTCTAAGAGCGTAAATGTGGGTGCGTTATAAGAGTGGTAGCAATTCCCCTTTAGTAGGGAGTACTGATACTGACCATACCTCACTCCATGCCGATTGGCCCACGTGTGCATAAGGTGTCATTTAATTTGAAATTAGCAAAAACAATATAGCGAAAATAGAAAGCTTGTTAAGCACCGGAAAACAATAAGCCTTAATATATATATAAAAAAATTAGGCTGAATATATTGTTGTTCGTTTCGTATTCCTCATTAAACCCAGCTTAACAGTTCTGGTACAAAACAGATGGCCTTCTGGGAAGTGACTTGAGGAAGACAAATGATAGATCTGAAATGCTATTTTCACACATCTAGTTTGAAGTCCGTAATGGACCTATTCATAGGAATGTGTTAAAACATATTTACCCCCTAACTGATTTTTATCACAAAACATCGAACTCAATAACACTAATTTCAAAGCAGCTAGTCGGATTTAAAACTCGTCAGCCATGTTGGACTTCCATTATTTTTAAAAATGAGAATAAATCATAAATTAATTACTAATTTTCTTACATTCAAACCCGACTTTGGACGACGATAAAACCAATACTTATTCAGAGTTCGGTTAAATTCTTCAAAATTACGTAATAAATTATTCTTTTTACGTCTGGGTTTTGTTTAGCTATTCTTACATTTTACAAAGTTTGTAATTATAGTTGATAAAATGGTGAACAATGAAAATCAAATGTTCTTTCCAAAGTCGTATTCAACGAACAGGGTGTTAATTTCAACCTTTGGTTTTTCGAATTTAAAGAAACTCTTTGTTCGACGTTTTTCTATCTGGACAGCTGGTACATAATTGAATATAGTGTCGGCTAACAATACGAATAATTAAATGGTGGCGGAATGCTACAAGTTTTTCAAATACGTGTAGGATGATAGGTTTCTTTTTTTGTGTGTCTAAAACACTTAAATGCACCATTTCGCTTCTGTTATTTTCACCAATTTTACGATAAAAACACTGACAAAAATGGAAAGAGGCATCAAAGATTAACTGCACGTGGAAATTCAATGTTAATTGTATTTATCATGGTAGTTTCAAAATCTGTTAGCATAGACATGGAATTTAAGGCAGGTACTAACTCCTTTATCTCTCTAACTCTATTATATGTATGTTACACGGGATTTAAGGCAGGTACTAAATCCTTTATCTCTCTAACTCTATTATATGTATGTTACACGGGATTTAAGGCAGGTACTAAATCCTTTATCTCTCTAACTCTATTATATGTATGTTACACGGGATTTAAGGCAGGTACTAACTCCTTTATCTCTCT